>NC_090314.1:25086313-25345047 GCF_039906515.1 Pseudorca crassidens
TGCCGGCCACCAGGGGCGGGGTCCTGAGCTCGGCGGGGGGTGTGGGGGCAAGGGTGGCCTTGCCGGGGCTGAGGGGCCGTGGCGACTCAATGGAGGCTCGCGGTGGCTTCGGGCCGGCTGCTGTCGGGCAGGAGGGCCGGCCCGGGCTGCGGCCGGGCTGCGCCTAGCGCCGCGTGGGCGGGCAGGGCCGATGCCCAAGGGACCGCGGGCCCCGGGCCCTGAAGCCTCCGGGGCCACGTCCCTGTGAGCGACGTGCGGGATCTTGGGCGGGGCGCCAAGCGCCGAAGGGTTTGCTGGGTCAGGGCCGCCCTGGGCTGGGAGGTGGTCGCCAAACCCTCCGCCGCCGCCCGATACCCAAGACCTCCGTTCCCCCTGCCTGGGCGGGCGAGGGGGCCCTGCCGGGGCGGGCCGGCCGCCAGGCTGGCGTTAAGGCGCCAGCGCCAGCGAAACTGGGCCTCAAGAGGCAGCCGTCGGCCCCCGCCCCCGTCTACGGCCATACCACCCTGAACGCGCCCGATCTCGTCTGATCTCGGAAGCTAAGCAGGGTCGGGCCTGGTTAGTACTTGGATGGGAGACCGCCTGGGAATACCGGGTGCTGTAGGCTTTTTGCCTCCCGCTCCGCCCGCCTTCTCCTTTACTCGCCCGCGGCGGGGGGGCCGCCGGCTCCGCCCCCGCCGAGCCCCGCTGCAGGCAGTAGGCAAGGTGGTTTACCTGCCCGAGCAGGAAGCTTGGGCGATGGCAGAAGTGGGAAGAAACTCTTGAGCACAGGTTCTTGGGATCCACGGAGCAGCGCATGCACATGCGATGGGTGCCTACACAGCTGGCTTGCTTGTCTGTGGGGAAAGGCGAGATGGGTCAGGGCCTGGGTTCCTGAGGGGCTGAGAATCAAGGCAGGGATAGAAGAAAGGGGACAGGCCCACATCCCCTGAACCCACGCCGGCGCCCACTCACCTTTGTGGAAAATACGATTGAAAAGTGCCCTCAAGAATCTCTTCAGATGCCTCCAGAGTTGAGGGAAGAAGGGGAGGGGGGAGGCCGGGAGCAGGGTGAGCCCTGAAATCCAACCCTTGTCCGGTCACACCCCAGCAGCCCTCCCACCTCAGCCCCTTCAAGACCCCAGGGCTCCCCCAACCGCGCTGCACAGATCCTGCCCTGACCATAGTCACCATGTTGATCCCCACGTTGAGCAAGATGAAGCTGACCGGGATCAGAAGAATTGAGTATCCTTGCTCCTGGCATTTCCTGGGGATGGGGCCAGTGAACGGCTCGGCTCGGTAGTAGTTTCGCTCACCCATGGCCGTTGGTCCCAGGACTGCCTGGGCCCTCTGCCCTCCAGTTTTAACTGGGAGCCAGACTGGGTCATAATGGGGCAGGTGGTGAGGTCACAGTGAGGGAGGGGGATGAAAAGGAGGGCCCAGAGTGGCATTCCCTGGTAACCAGGGTCAGGTAAGCTGAGCCTGGACAGTCAAACAGGGCCCGGTGGCCGGCATACATCCCCTCGAGCGGTCATTCATTCGCTCACTGCCCGCTGACTCACTTGTTCAAATGACACATTGCGTCTCTTGGCCCCTCTTGAGACTAGGAAGACCTTGGCCTCAGAGGCCTGCTGAAGGCCTGGCTGGAGTCCAGAGCCTCAGCCTTCTTCATGCCCTTCACTGGGCCTGGAGCTGGACCTGCCCAGATGTGGAACCTCCCAGTTTGGAAGCAACTTCTTGTATGAGGCTCTCTGTGGACAGGGACAGCTGAGACACAGAGGAGGTGCCCAGAGACCAGGGGTTTGGAGTCTGCAGCTGCAGATGTACTTAGTGCATGGTATAGGACCAGGAGGGGCCTGCTGGCACAACTGTGGCCACTAAACCAAAGGGTCCCTCAGGCCAAGAAGGGGACACTGGCTTCTTATTGCAGGAAGCCAAGCGCAGGGACCCAGGCTGGCAGAAGGAGTGGCGCTTCCAAGCCACAGACCACCAATGTTTCCTGGACTCTGGCGCTCTTTATTCCTCTCTCCATGCCCTGCCGCCCCCTGCCCCTGCCTCCATTTGCTGCTGGTAAGTTCATTTTCCCAGTCTGGCTCCCGTGCAGAGAGGGCCTGGAGGCCGAGGTGGAAGGTAGCAGCGAGTTGGCCCACGCTTGGCCCTCCTGCGGTTGCCGCTTCAGCACCAGACTGTCATACACCTGGTAGTTGGCATTGCCTCCCGGGTTCCGGCTGAGTGGCATGAAGGTGGGCGGGGGTGGAGGGTGCTCGGTAGCCTGGACGTCGGGCAGGAGGTCAGAGGGGCGGAGGAGCAGCGCTGAGCTGGGAGCCGGGGCCCGCTGGTCCGAGGCCTCGGCCAGTACCGTGAGGGAGGCGGAGGTGGCCACAGGGCGCCGCAAGGGCAGGATCTCAGCCCATTCGGCCGCCGGGTGCCGCACCTCGTGGGGATCGCGGGAGTAATCCAAGTGTCCCGCGGAGGGATGCAGGCTGCGGTTGGACTCGCTGTGAGCACAGCTGGGGAGGCTACGTCTGTGGGCCGGTGGGGTGTCACGCTACCAGGCGTCGGGCCGGTAGACCCGAGGCACCAGAGCGGATGGAGGCTCAGAGCCCTCCAGACCCAGACTCCGCCGCGGGCCCAGTTGCCGTCCTTTCGGCCCGCGAGCCCCTCGACCTGCACCTGGCCGCCCCCACCGGCGCCCAGCCCCGGCGCCGCCACCTGTGTGCCGGTGTGTCCCTCCACAGCTCCCTCCGACAAAAGCCCCGCCCCACCACCACCCCGCCCCTCTGGCGTGTCACCGCGGCCGGGTGCGGGAGCGGGATCGAGGGCAGGGGCCGCTTCCCCGGGCCTGCCGGCCACCAGGGGCGGGGTCCTGAGCTCGGCGGGGGGTGTGGGGGCAAGGGTGGCCTTGCCGGGGCTGAGGGGCCGTGGCGACTCAATGGAGGCTCCCGGTGGCTTCGGGCCGGCTGCTGTCGGGCAGGAGGGCCGGCCGGGCTGCGGCCGGGCTGCGCCTAGCGCCGCGTGGGCGGGCAGGGCCGATGCCCAAGGGACCGCGGGCCCCGGGCCCTGAAGCCTCCGGGGCCACGTCCCTGTGAGCGACGTGCGGGATCTTGGGCGGGGCGCCAAGCGCCGAAGGGTTTGCTGGGTCAGGGCCGCCCTGGGCTGGGAGGTGGTCGCCAAACCCTCCGCCGCCGCCCGATACCCGAGACCTCCGTTCCCCCTGCCTGGGCGGGCGAGGGGGCCCTGCCGGGGCGGGCCGGCCGCCAGGCTGGCGTTAAGGCGCCAGCGCCAGCGAAACTGGGCCTCAAGAGGCAGCCGTCGGCCCCCGCCCCCGTCTACGGCCATACCACCCTGAACGCGCCCGATCTCGTCTGATCTCGGAAGCTAAGCAGGGTCGGGCCTGGTTAGTACTTGGATGGGAGACCGCCTGGGAATACCGGGTGCTGTAGGCTTTTTGCCTCCCGCTCCGCCCGCCTTCTCCTTTACTCGCCCGCGGCGGGGGGGCCGCCGGCTCCGCCCCCGCCGAGCCCCGCTGCAGGCAGTAGGCAAGGTGGTTTACCTGCCCGAGCAGGAAGCTTGGGCGATGGCAGAAGTGGGAAGAAACTCTTGAGCACAGGTTCTTGGGATCCACGGAGCAGCGCATGCACATGCGATGGGTGCCTACACAGCTGGCTTGCTTGTCTGTGGGGAAAGGCGAGATGGGTCAGGGCCTGGGTTCCTGAGGGGCTGAGAATCAAGGCAGGGATAGAAGAAAGGGGACAGGCCCACATCCCCTGAACCCACGCCGGCGCCCACTCACCTTTGTGGAAAATACGATTGAAAAGTGCCCTCAAGAATCTCTTCAGATGCCTCCAGAGTTGAGGGAAGAAGGGGAGGGGGGAGGCCGGGAGCAGGGTGAGCCCTGAAATCCAACCCTTGTCCGGTCACACCCCAGCAGCCCTCCCACCTCAGCCCCTTCAAGACCCCAGGGCTCCCCCAACCGCGCTGCACAGATCCTGCCCTGACCATAGTCACCATGTTGATCCCCACGTTGAGCAAGATGAAGCTGACCGGGATCAGAAGAATTGAGTATCCTTGCTCCTGGCATTTCCTGGGGATGGGGCCAGTGAACGGCTCGGCTCGGTAGTAGTTTCGCTCACCCATGGCCGTTGGTCCCAGGACTGCCTGGGCCCTCTGCCCTCCAGTTTTAACTGGGAGCCAGACTGGGTCATAATGGGGCAGGTGGTGAGGTCACAGTGAGGGAGGGGGATGAAAAGGAGGGCCCAGAGTGGCATTCCCTGGTAACCAGGGTCAGGTAAGCTGAGCCTGGACAGTCAAACAGGGCCCGGTGGCCGGCATACATCCCCTCGAGCGGTCATTCATTCGCTCACCGCCCGCTGACTCACTTGTTCAAATGACACATTGCGTCTCTTGGCCCCTCTTGAGACTAGGAAGACCTTGGCCTCAGAGGCCTGCTGAAGGCCTGGCTGGAGTCCAGAGCCTCAGCCTTCTTCATGCCCTTCACTGGGCCTGGAGCTGGACCTGCCCAGATGTGGAACCTCCCAGTTTGGAAGCAACTTCTTGTATGAGGCTCTCTGTGGACAGGGACAGCTGAGACACAGAGGAGGTGCCCAGAGACCAGGGGTTTGGAGTCTGCAGCTGCAGATGTACTTAGTGCGTGGTATAGGACCAGGAGGGGCCTGCTGGCACAACTGTGGCCACTAAACCAAAGGGACCCTCAGGCCAAGAAGGGGACACTGGCTTCTTATTGCAGGAAGCCAAGCGCAGGGACCCAGGCTGGCAGAAGGAGTGGCACTTCCAAGCCACAGACCACCAATGTTTCCTGGACTCTGGCGCTCTTTATTCCTCTCTCCATGCCCTGCCGCCCCCTGCCCCTGCCCCCATTTGCTGCTGGTAAGTTCATTTTCCCAGTCTGGCTCCCGTGCAGAGAGGGCCTGGAGGCCGAGGTGGAAGGTAGCAGCGAGTTGGCCCACGCTTGGCCCTCCTGCGGTTGCCGCTTCAGCACCAGACTGTCATACACCTGGTAGTTGGCATTGCCTCCCGGGTTCCGGCTGAGTGGCATGAAGGTGGGCGGGGGTGGAGGGTGCTCGGTAGCCTGGACGTCGGGCAGGAGGTCAGAGGGGCGGAGGAGCAGCACTGAGCTGGGAGCCGGGGCCCGCTGGTCCGAGGCCTCGGCCAGTACCGTGAGGGAGGCGGAGGTGGCCACAGGGCGCCGCAAGGGCAGGATCTCAGCCCATTCGGCCGCCGGGTGCCGCACCTCGTGGGGATCGCGGGAGTAATCCAAGTGTCCCGCGGAGGGATTCAGGCTGCGGTTGGACTCGCTGTGAGCACAGCTGGGGAGGCTACGTCTGTGGGCCGGTGGGGTGTCCCGCTACCAGGCGTCGGGCCGGTAGACCCGAGGCACCAGAGCGGATGGAGGCTCAGAGCCCTCCAGACCCAGACTCCGCCGCGGGCCCAGTTGCCGTCCTTTCGGCCCGCGAGCCCCTCGACCTGCACCTGGCCGCCCCCACCGGCGCCCAGCCCCGGCGCCGCCACCTGTGTGCCGGTGTGTCCCTCCACAGCTCCCTCCGACAAAAGCCCCGCCCCACCACCACCCCGCCCCTCTGGCGTGTCACCGCGGTTGGGTGCGGGAGCGGGATCGAGGGCAGGGGCCGCTTCCCCGGGCCTGCCGGCCACCAGGGGCGGGGTCCTGAGCTCGGCGGGGGGTGTGGGGGCAAGGGTGGCCTTGCCGGGGCTGAGGGGCCGTGGCGACTCAATGGAGGCTCGCGGTGGCTTCGGGCCGGCTGCTGTCGGGCAGGAGGGCCGGCCCGGGCTGCGGCCGGGCTGCGCCTAGCGCCGCGTGGGCGGGCAGGGCCGATGCCCAAGGGACCGCGGGCCCCGGGCCCTGAAGCCTCCGGGGCCACGTCCCTGTGAGCGACGTGCGGGATCTTGGGCGGGGCGCCAAGCGCCGAAGGGTTTGCTGGGTCAGGGCCGCCCTCGGCTGGGAGGTGGTCGCCAAACCCTCCGCCGCCGCCCGATACCCGAGACCTCCGTTCCCCCTGCCTGGGCGGGCGAGGGGGCCCTGCCGGGGCGGGCCGGCCGCCAGGCTGGCGTTAAGGCGCCAGCGCCAGCGAAACTGGGCCTCAAGAGGCAGCCGTCGGCCCCCGCCCCCGTCTACGGCCATACCACCCTGAACGCGCCCGATCTCGTCTGATCTCGGAAGCTAAGCAGGGTCGGGCCTGGTTAGTACTTGGATGGGAGACCGCCTGGGAATACCGGGTGCTGTAGGCTTTTTGCCTCCCGCTCCGCCCGCCTTCTCCTTTACTCGCCCGCGGCGGGGGGGCCGCCGGCTCCGCCCCCGCCGAGCCCCGCTGCAGGCAGTAGGCAAGGTGGTTTACCTGCCCGAGCAGGAAGCTTGGGCGATGGCAGAAGTGGGAAGAAACTCTTGAGCACAGGTTCTTGGGATCCACGGAGCAGCGCATGCACATGCGATGGGTGCCTACACAGCTGGCTTGCTTGTCTGTGGGGAAAGGCGAGATGGGTCAGGGCCTGGGTTCCTGAGGGGCTGAGAATCAAGGCAGGGATAGAAGAAAGGGGACAGGCCCACATCCCCTGAACCCACGCCGGCGCCCACTCACCTTTGTGGAAAATACGATTGAAAAGTGCCCTCAAGAATCTCTTCAGATGCCTCCAGAGTTGAGGGAAGAAGGGGAGGGGGGAGGCCGGGAGCAGGGTGAGCCCTGAAATCCAACCCTTGTCCGGTCACACCCCAGCAGCCCTCCCACCTCAGCCCCTTCAAGACCCCAGGGCTCCCCCAACCGCGCTGCACAGATCCTGCCCTGACCATAGTCACCATGTTGATCCCCACGTTGAGCAAGATGAAGCTGACCGGGATCAGAAGAATTGAGTATCCTTGCTCCTGGCATTTCCTGGGGATGGGGCCAGTGAACGGCTCGGCTCGGTAGTAGTTTCGCTCACCCATGGCCGTTGGTCCCAGGACTGCCTGGGCCCTCTGCCCTCCAGTTTTAACTGGGAGCCAGACTGGGTCATAATGGGGCAGGTGGTGAGGTCACAGTGAGGGAGGGGGATGAAAAGGAGGGCCCAGAGTGGCATTCCCTGGTAACCAGGGTCAGGTAAGCTGAGCCTGGACAGTCAAACAGGGCCCGGTGGCCGGCATACATCCCCTCGAGCGGTCATTCATTCGCTCACCGCCCGCTGACTCACTTGTTCAAATGACACATTGCGTCTCTTGGCCCCTCTTGAGACTAGGAAGACCTTGGCCTCAGAGGCCTGCTGAAGGCCTGGCTGGAGTCCAGAGCCTCAGCCTTCTTCATGCCCTTCACTGGGCCTGGAGCTGGACCTGCCCAGATGTGGAACCTCCCAGTTTGGAAGCAACTTCTTGTATGAGGCTCTCTGTGGACAGGGACAGCTGAGACACAGAGGAGGTGCCCAGAGACCAGGGGTTTGGAGTCTGCAGCTGCAGATGTACTTAGTGCGTGGTATAGGACCAGGAGGGGCCTGCTGGCACAACTGTGGCCACTAAACCAAAGGGACCCTCAGGCCAAGAAGGGGACACTGGCTTCTTATTGCAGGAAGCCAAGCGCAGGGACCCAGGCTGGCAGAAGGAGTGGCACTTCCAAGCCACAGACCACCAATGTTTCCTGGACTCTGGCGCTCTTTATTCCTCTCTCCATGCCCTGCCGCCCCCTGCCCCTGCCCCCATTTGCTGCTGGTAAGTTCATTTTCCCAGTCTGGCTCCCGTGCAGAGAGGGCCTGGAGGCCGAGGTGGAAGGTAGCAGCGAGTTGGCCCACGCTTGGCCCTCCTGCGGTTGCCGCTTCAGCACCAGACTGTCATACACCTGGTAGTTGGCATTGCCTCCCGGGTTCCGGCTGAGTGGCATGAAGGTGGGCGGGGGTGGAGGGTGCTCGGTAGCCTGGACGTCGGGCAGGAGGTCAGAGGGGCGGAGGAGCAGCACTGAGCTGGGAGCCGGGGCCCGCTGGTCCGAGGCCTCGGCCAGTACCGTGAGGGAGGCGGAGGTGGCCACAGGGCGCCGCAAGGGCAGGATCTCAGCCCATTCGGCCGCCGGGTGCCGCACCTCGTGGGGATCGCGGGAGTAATCCAAGTGTCCCGCGGAGGGATGCAGGCTGCGGTTGGACTCGCTGTGAGCACAGCTGGGGAGGCTACGTCTGTGGGCCGGTGGGGTGTCACGCTACCAGGCATCGGGCCGGTAGACCCGAGGCACCAGAGCGGATGGAGGCTCAGAGCCCTCCAGACCCAGACTCCGCCGCGGGCCCAGTTGCCGTCCTTTCGGCCCGCGAGCCCCTCGACCTGCACCTGGCCGCCCCCACCGGCGCCCAGCCCCGGCGCCGCCACCTGTGTGCCGGTGTGTCCCTCCACAGCTCCCTCCGACAAAAGCCCCGCCCCACCACCACCCCGCCCCTCTGGCGTGTCACCGCGGTTGGGTGCGGGAGCGGGATCGAGGGCAGGGGCCGCTTCCCCGGGCCTGCCGGCCACCAGGGGCGGGGTCCTGAGCTCGGCGGGGGGTGTGGGGGCAAGGGTGGCCTTGCCGGGGCTGAGGGGCCGTGGCGACTCAATGGAGGCTCGCGGTGGCTTCGGGCCGGCTGCTGTCGGGCAGGAGGGCTGGCCCGGGCTGCGGCCGGGCTGCGCCTAGCGCCGCGTGGGCGGGCAGGGCCGATGCCCAAGGGACCGCGGGCCCCGGGCCCTGAAGCCTCCGGGGCCACGTCCCTGTGAGCGACGTGCGGGATCTTGGGCGGGGCGCCAAGCGCCGAAGGGTTTGCTGGGTCAGGGCCGCCCTGGGCTGGGAGGTGGTCGCCAAACCCTCCGCCGCCGCCCGATACCCGAGACCTCCGTTCCCCCTGCCTGGGCGGGCGAGGGGGCCCTGCCGGGGCGGGCCGGCCGCCAGGCTGGCGTTAAGGCGCCAGCGCCAGCGAAACTGGGCCTCAAGAGGCCGCCCGCGGCCCCCCGCCCCCGTCTACGGCCATACCACCCTGAACGCGCCCGATCTCGTCTGATCTCGGAAGCTAAGCAGGGTCGGGCCTGGTTAGTACTTGGATGGGAGACCGCCTGGGAATACCGGGTGCTGTAGGCTTTTTGCCTCCCGCTCCGCCCGCCTTCTCCTTTACTCGCCCGCGGCGGGGGGGCCGCCGGCTCCGCCCCCGCCGAGCTCCGCTGCAGGCAGTAGGCAAGGTGGTTTACCTGCCCGAGCAGGAAGCTTGGGCGATGGCAGAAGTGGGAAGAAACTCTTGAGCACAGGTTCTTGGGATCCACGGAGCAGTGCATGCACATGCGATGGGTGCCTACACAGCTGGCTTGCTTGTCTGTGGGGAAAGGCGAGATGGGTCAGGGCCTGGGTTCCTGAGGGGCTGAGAATCAAGGCAGGGATAGAAGAAAGGGGACAGGCCCACATCCCCTGAACCCACGCCGGCGCCCACTCACCTTTGTGGAAAATACGATTGAAAAGTGCCCTCAAGAATCTCTTCAGATGCCTCCAGAGTTGAGGGAAGAAGGGGAGGGGGGAGGCCGGGAGCAGGGTGAGCCCTGAAATCCAACCCTTGTCCGGTCACACCCCAGCAGCCCTCCCACCTCAGCCCCTTCAAGACCCCAGGGCTCCCCCAACCGCGCTGCACAGATCCTGCCCTGACCATAGTCACCATGTTGATCCCCACGTTGAGCAAGATGAAGCTGACCGGGATCAGAAGAATTGAGTATCCTTGCTCCTGGCATTTCCTGGGGATGGGGCCAGTGAACGGCTCGGCTCGGTAGTAGTTTCGCTCACCCATGGCCGTTGGTCCCAGGACTGCCTGGGCCCTCTGCCCTCCAGTTTTAACTGGGAGCCAGACTGGGTCATAATGGGGCAGGTGGTGAGGTCACAGTGAGGGAGGGGGATGAAAAGGAGGGCCCAGAGTGGCATTCCCTGGTAACCAGGGTCAGGTAAGCTGAGCCTGGACAGTCAAACAGGGCCCGGTGGCCGGCATACATCCCCTCGAGCGGTCATTCATTCGCTCACCGCCCGCTGACTCACTTGTTCAAATGACACATTGCGTCTCTTGGCCCCTCTTGAGACTAGGAAGACCTTGGCCTCAGAGGCCTGCTGAAGGCCTGGCTGGAGTCCAGAGCCTCAGCCTTCTTCATGCCCTTCACTGGGCCTGGAGCTGGACCTGCCCAGATGTGGAACCTCCCAGTTTGGAAGCAACTTCTTGTATGAGGCTCTCTGTGGACAGGGACAGCTGAGACACAGAGGAGGTGCCCAGAGACCAGGGGTTTGGAGTCTGCAGCTGCAGATGTACTTAGTGCGTGGTATAGGACCAGGAGGGGCCTGCTGGCACAACTGTGGCCACTAAACCAAAGGGACCCTCAGGCCAAGAAGGGGACACTGGCTTCTTATTGCAGGAAGCCAAGCGCAGGGACCCAGGCTGGCAGAAGGAGTGGCACTTCCAAGCCACAGACCACCAATGTTTCCTGGACTCTGGCGCTCTTTATTCCTCTCTCCATGCCCTGCCGCCCCCTGCCCCTGCCCCCATTTGCTGCTGGTAAGTTCATTTTCCCAGTCTGGCTCCCGTGCAGAGAGGGCCTGGAGGCCGAGGTGGAAGGTAGCAGCGAGTTGGCCCACGCTTGGCCCTCCTGCGGTTGCCGCTTCAGCACCAGACTGTCATACACCTGGTAGTTGGCATTGCCTCCCGGGTTCCGGCTGAGTGGCATGAAGGTGGGCGGGGGTGGAGGGTGCTCGGTAGCCTGGACGTCGGGCAGGAGGTCAGAGGGGCGGAGGAGCAGCACTGAGCTGGGAGCCGGGGCCCGCTGGTCCGAGGCCTCGGCCAGTACCGTGAGGGAGGCGGAGGTGGCCACAGGGCGCCGCAAGGGCAGGATCTCAGCCCATTCGGCCGCCGGGTGCCGCACCTCGTGGGGATCGCGGGAGTAATCCAAGTGTCCCGCGGAGGGATGCAGGCTGCGGTTGGACTCGCTGTGAGCACAGCTGGGGAGGCTACGTCTGTGGGCCGGTGGGGTGTCACGCTACCAGGCATCGGGCCGGTAGACCCGAGGCACCAGAGCGGATGGAGGCTCAGAGCCCTCCAGACCCAGACTCCGCCGCGGGCCCAGTTGCCGTCCTTTCGGCCCGCGAGCCCCTCGACCTGCACCTGGCCGCCCCCACCGGCGCCCAGCCCCGGCGCCGCCACCTGTGTGCCGGTGTGTCCCTCCACAGCTCCCTCCGACAAAAGCCCCGCCCCACCACCACCCCGCCCCTCTGGCGTGTCACCGCGGTTGGGTGCGGGAGCGGGATCGAGGGCAGGGGCCGCTTCCCCGGGCCTGCCGGCCACCAGGGGCGGGGTCCTGAGCTCGGCGGGGGGTGTGGGGGCAAGGGTGGCCTTGCCGGGGCTGAGGGGCCGTGGCGACTCAATGGTGGCTCCCGGTGGCTTCGGGCCGGCTGCTGTCGGGCAGGAGGGCCGGCCCGGGCTGCGGCCGGGCTGCGCCTAGCGCCGCGTGGGCGGGCAGGGCCGATGCCCAAGGGACCGCGGGCCCCGGGCCCTGAAGCCTCCGGGGCCACGTCCCTGTGAGCGACGTGCGGGATCTTGGGCGGGGCGCCAAGCGCTGAAGGGTTTGCTGGGTCACGGCCGCCCTGGGCTGGGAGGTGGTCGCCAAACCCTCCGCCGCCGCCCGATACCCGAGACCTCCGTTTCCCCTGCCTGGGCGGGCGAGGGGGCCCTGCCGGAGCGGGCCGGCCGCCAGGCTGGCGTTAAGGCGCCAGCGCCAGCGAAACTGGGCCTCAAGAGGCCGCCCGCGGCCCCCCGCCCCCGTCTACGGCCATACCACCCTGAACGCGCCCGATCTCGTCTGATCTCGGAAGCTAAGCAGGGTCGGGCCTGGTTAGTACTTGGATGGGAGACCGCCTGGGAATACCGGGTGCTGTAGGCTTTTTGCCTCCCGCTCCGCCCGCCTTCTCCTTTACTCGCCCGCGGCGGGGGCCGCCGGCTCCGCCCCCGCCGGGCCGCGCTGCAGGCCCCACCTCCTCAGGCCCCTCCCACCATGGCGCGCGCCGGCGGGGGCGCTCCCCGCCGTCCCGGCCGGCCAGGCGGCCAGAAGGCGGCCCTGGAAGGCAGCCGCACCCCAGACGCTCCCGGGGTGGCTGGCCCGGACCCAGACTCCGCCGCGGGCCCAGTTGCCGTCCTTTCGGCCCGCGAGCCCCTCGACCTGCACCTGGCCGCCCCCACCGGCGCCCAGCCCCGGCGCCGCCACCTGTGTGCCGGTGTGTCCCTCCACAGCTCCCTCCGACAAAAGCCCCGCCCCACCACCACCCCGCCCCTCTGGCGTGTCACCGCGGCCGGGTGCGGGAGCGGGATCGAGGGCAGGGGCCGCTTCCCCGGGCCTGCCGGCCACCAGGGGCGGGGTTCTGAGCTCGGCGGGGGGTGTGGGGGCAAGGGTGGCCTTGCCGGGGCTGAGGGGCCGTGGCGACTCAATGGAGGCTCGCGGTGGCTTCGGGCCGGCTGCTGTCGGGCAGGAGGGCCGGCCCGGGCTGCGGCCGGGCTGCGCCTAGCGCCGCGTGGGCGGGCAGGGCCGATGCCCAAGGGACCGCGGGCCCCGGGCCCTGAAGCCTCCGGGGCCACGTCCCTGTGAGCGACGTGCGGGATCTTGGGCGGGGCGCCAAGCGCCGAAGGGTTTGCTGGGTCACGGCCGCCCTGGGCTGGGAGGTGGTCGCCAAACCCTCCGCCGCCGCCCGATACCCGAGACCTCCGTTCCCCCTGCCTGGGCGGGCGAGGGGGCCCTGCCGGGGCGGGCCGGCCGCCAGGCTGGCGTTAAGGCGCCAGCGCCAGCGAAACTGGTCCTCAAGAGGCAGCCGTCGGCCCCCGCCCCCGTCTGCGGCCATACCACCCTGAACGCGCCCGATCTCGTCTGATCTCGGAAGCTAAGCAGGGTCGGGCCTGGTTAGTACTTGGATGGGAGACCGCCTGGGAATACCGGGTGCTGTAGGCTTTTTGCCTCCCGCTGCGCCCGCCTTCTCCTTTACTCGCCCGCGGCGGGGGGGCCGCCGGCTCCGCCCCCGCCGAGCCCCGCTGCAGGCAGTAGGCAAGGTGGTTTACCTGCCCGAGCAGGAAGCTTGGGCGATGGCAGAAGTGGGAAGAAACTCTTGAGCACAGGTTCTTGGGATCCACGGAGCAGCGCATGCACATGCGATGGGTGCCTACACAGCTGGCTTGCTTGTCTGTGGGGAAAGGCGAGATGGGTCAGGGCCTGGGTTCCTGAGGGGCTGAGAATCAAGGCAGGGATAGAAGAAAGGGGACAGGCCCACATCCCCTGAACCCACGCCGGCGCCCACTCACCTTTGTGGAAAATACGATTGAAAAGTGCCCTCAAGAATCTCTTCAGATGCCTCCAGAGTTGAGGGAAGAAGGGGAGGGGGGAGGCCGGGAGCAGGGTGAGCCCTGAAATCCAACCCTTGTCCGGTCACACCCCAGCAGCCCTCCCACCTCAGCCCCTTCAAGACCCCAGGGCTCCCCCAACCGCGCTGCACAGATCCTGCCCTGACCATAGTCACCATGTTGATCCCCACGTTGAGCAAGATGAAGCTGACCGGGATCAGAAGAATTGAGTATCCTTGCTCCTGGCATTTCCTGGGGATGGGGCCAGTGAACGGCTCGGCTCGGTAGTAGTTTCGCTCACCCATGGCCGTTGGTCCCAGGACTGCCTGGGCCCTCTGCCCTCCAGTTTTAACTGGGAGCCAGACTGGGTCATAATGGGGCAGGTGGTGAGGTCACAGTGAGGGAGGGGGATGAAAAGGAGGGCCCAGAGTGGCATTCCCTGGTAACCAGGGTCAGGTAAGCTGAGCCTGGACAGTCAAACAGGGCCCGGTGGCCGGCATACATCCCCTCGAGCGGTCATTCATTCGCTCACCGCCCGCTGACTCACTTGTTCAAATGACACATTGCGTCTCTTGGCCCCTCTTGAGACTAGGAAGACCTTGGCCTCAGAGGCCTGCTGAAGGCCTGGCTGGAGTCCAGAGCCTCAGCCTTCTTCATGCCCTTCACTGGGCCTGGAGCTGGACCTGCCCAGATGTGGAACCTCCCAGTTTGGAAGCAACTTCTTGTATGAGGCTCTCTGTGGACAGGGACAGCTGAGACACAGAGGAGGTGCCCAGAGACCAGGGGTTTGGAGTCTGCAGCTGCAGATGTACTTAGTGCATGGTATAGGACCAGGAGGGGCCTGCTGGCACAACTGTGGCCACTAAACCAAAGGGACCCTCAGGCCAAGAAGGGGACACTGGCTTCTTATTGCAGGAAGCCAAGCGCAGGGACCCAGGCTGGCAGAAGGAGTGGCACTTCCAAGCCACAGACCACCAATGTTTCCTGGACTCTGGCGCTCTTTATTCCTCTCTCCATGCCCTGCCGCCCCCTGCCCCTGCCCCCATTTGCTGCTGGTAAGTTCATTTTCCCAGTCTGGCTCCCGTGCAGAGAGGGCCTGGAGGCCGAGGTGGAAGGTAGCAGCGAGTTGGCCCACGCTTGGCCCTCCTGCGGTTGCCGCTTCAGCACCAGACTGTCATACACCTGGTAGTTGGCATTGCCTCCCGGGTTCCGGCTGAGTGGCATGAAGGTGGGCGGGGGTGGAGGGTGCTCGGTAGCCTGGACGTCGGGCAGGAGGTCAGAGGGGCGGAGGAGCAGCACTGAGCTGGGAGCCGGGGCCCGCTGGTCCGAGGCCTCGGCCAGTACCGTGAGGGAGGCGGAGGTGGCCACAGGGCGCCGCAAGGGCAGGATCTCAGCCCATTCGGCCGCCGGGTGCCGCACCTCGTGGGGATCGCGGGAGTAATCCAAGTGTCCCGCGGAGGGATGCAGGCTGCGGTTGGACTCGCTGTGAGCACAGCTGGGGAGGCTACGTCTGTGGGCCGGTGGGGTGTCACGCTACCAGGCATCGGGCCGGTAGACCCGAGGCACCAGAGCGGATGGAGGCTCAGAGCCCTCCAGACCCAGACTCCGCCGCGGGCCCAGTTGCCGTCCTTTCGGCCCGCGAGCCCCTCGACCTGCACCTGGCCGCCCCCACCGGCGCCCAGCCCCGGCGCCGCCACCTGTGTGCCGGTGTGTCCCTCCACAGCTCCCTCCGACAAAAGCCCCGCCCCACCACCACCCCGCCCCTCTGGCGTGTCACCGCGGTTGGGTGCGGGAGCGGGATCGAGGGCAGGGGCCGCTTCCCCGGGCCTGCCGGCCACCAGGGGCGGGGTCCTGAGCTCGGCGGGGGGTGTGGGGGCAAGGGTGGCCTTGCCGGGGCTGAGGGGCCGTGGCGACTCAATGGAGGCTCGCGGTGGCTTCAGGCCGGCTGCTGTCGGGCAGGAGGGCCGGCCCGGGCTGCGGCCGGGCTGCGCCTAGCGCCGCGTGGGCGGGCAGGGCCGATGCCCAAGGGACCGCGGGCCCCGGGCCCTGAAGCCTCCGGGGCCACGTCCCTGTGAGCGACGTGCGGGATCTTGGGCGGGGCGCCAAGCGCCGAAGGGTTTGCTGGGTCACGGCCGCCCTGGGCTGGGAGGTGGTCGCCAAACCCTCCGCCGCCGCCCGATACCCGAGACCTCCGTTCCCCCTGCCTGGGCGGGCGAGGGGGCCCTGCCGGGGCGGGCCGGCCGCCAGGCTGGCGTTAAGGCGCCAGCGCCAGCGAAACTGGGCCTCAAGAGGCCGCCCGCGGCCCCCTGCCCCCGTCTACGGCCATACCACCCTGAACGCGCCCGATCTCGTCTGATCTCGGAAGCTAAGCAGGGTCGGGCCTGGTTAGTACTTGGATGGGAGACCGCCTGGGAATACCGGGTGCTGTAGGCTTTTTGCCTCCCGCTCCGCCCGCCTTCTCCTTTACTCGCCCGCGGCGGGGGGGCCGCCGGCTCCGCCCCCGCCGAGCCCCGCTGCAGGCAGTAGGCAAGGTGGTTTACCTGCCCGAGCAGGAAGCTTGGGCGATGGCAGAAGTGGGAAGAAACTCTTGAGCACAGGTTCTTGGGATCCACGGAGCAGCGCATGCACATGCGATGGGTGCCTACACAGCTGGCTTGCTTGTCTGTGGGGAAAGGCGAGATGGGTCAGGGCCTGGGTTCCTGAGGGGCTGAGAATCAAGGCAGGGATAGAAGAAAGGGGACAGGCCCACATCCCCTGAACCCACGCCGGCGCCCACTCACCTTTGTGGAAAATACGATTGAAAAGTGCCCTCAAGAATCTCTTCAGATGCCTCCAGAGTTGAGGGAAGAAGGGGAGGGGGGAGGCCGGGAGCAGGGTGAGCCCTGAAATCCAACCCTTGTCCGGTCACACCCCAGCAGCCCTCCCACCTCAGCCCCTTCAAGACCCCAGGGCTCCCCCAACCGCGCTGCACAGATCCTGCCCTGACCATAGTCACCATGTTGATCCCCACGTTGAGCAAGATGAAGCTGACCGGGATCAGAAGAATTGAGTATCCTTGCTCCTGGCATTTCCTGGGGATGGGGCCAGTGAACGGCTCGGCTCGGTAGTAGTTTCGCTCACCCATGGCCGTTGGTCCCAGGACTGCCTGGGCCCTCTGCCCTCCAGTTTTAACTGGGAGCCAGACTGGGTCATAATGGGGCAGGTGGTGAGGTCACAGTGAGGGAGGGGGATGAAAAGGAGGGCCCAGAGTGGCATTCCCTGGTAACCAGGGTCAGGTAAGCTGAGCCTGGACAGTCAAACAGGGCCCGGTGGCCGGCATACATCCCCTCGAGCGGTCATTCATTCGCTCACCGCCCGCTGACTCACTTGTTCAAATGACACATTGCGTCTCTTGGCCCCTCTTGAGACTAGGAAGACCTTGGCCTCAGAGGCCTGCTGAAGGCCTGGCTGGAGTCCAGAGCCTCAGCCTTCTTCATGCCCTTCACTGGGCCTGGAGCTGGACCTGCCCAGATGTGGAACCTCCCAGTTTGGAAGCAACTTCTTGTATGAGGCTCTCTGTGGACAGGGACAGCTGAGACACAGAGGAGGTGCCCAGAGACCAGGGGTTTGGAGTCTGCAGCTGCAGATGTACTTAGTGCGTGGTATAGGACCAGGAGGGGCCTGCTGGCACAACTGTGGCCACTAAACCAAAGGGACCCTCAGGCCAAGAAGGGGACACTGGCTTCTTATTGCAGGAAGCCAAGCGCAGGGACCCAGGCTGGCAGAAGGAGTGGCACTTCCAAGCCACAGACCACCAATGTTTCCTGGACTCTGGCGCTCTTTATTCCTCTCTCCATGCCCTGCCGCCCCCTGCCCCTGCCCCCATTTGCTGCTGGTAAGTTCATTTTCCCAGTCTGGCTCCCGTGCAGAGAGGGCCTGGAGGCCGAGGTGGAAGGTAGCAGCGAGTTGGCCCACGCTTGGCCCTCCTGCGGTTGCCGCTTCAGCACCAGACTGTCATACACCTGGTAGTTGGCATTGCCTCCCGGGTTCTGGCTGAGTGGCATGAAGGTGGGCGGGGGTGGAGGGTGCTCGGTAGCCTGGACGTCGGGCAGGAGGTCAGAGGGGCGGAGGAGCAGCACTGAGCTGGGAGCCGGGGCCCGCTGGTCCGAGGCCTCGGCCAGTACCGTGAGGGAGGCGGAGGTGGCCACAGGGCGCCGCAAGGGCAGGATCTCAGCCCATTCGGCCGCCGGGTGCCGCACCTCGTGGGGATCGCGGGAGTAATCCAAGTGTCCCGCGGAGGGATGCAGGCTGCGGTTGGACTCGCTGTGAGCACAGCTGGGGAGGCTACGTCTGTGGGCCGGTGGGGTGTCACGCTACCAGGCATCGGGCCGGTAGACCCGAGGCACCAGAGCGGATGGAGGCTCAGAGCCCTCCAGACCCAGACTCCGCCGCGGGCCCAGTTGCCGTCCTTTCGGCCCGCGAGCCCCTCGACCTGCACCTGGCCGCCCCCACCGGCGCCCAGCCCCGGCGCCGCCACCTGTGTGCCGGTGTGTCCCTCCACAGCTCCCTCCGACAAAAGCCCCGCCCCACCACCACCCCGCCCCTCTGGCGTGTCACCGCGGTTGGGTGCGGGAGCGGGATCGAGGGCAGGGGCCGCTTCCCCGGGCCTGCCGGCCACCAGGGGCGGGGTCCTGAGCTCGGCGGGGGGTGTGGGGGCAAGGGTGGCCTTGCCGGGGCTGAGGGGCCGTGGCGACTCAATGGTGGCTCCCGGTGGCTTCGGGCCGGCTGCTGTCGGGCAGGAGGGCCGGCCCGGGCTGCGGCCGGGCTGCGCCTAGCGCCGCGTGGGCGGGCAGGGCCGATGCCCAAGGGACCGCGGGCCCCGGGCCCTGAAGCCTCCGGGGCCACGTCCCTGTGAGCGACGTGCGGGATCTTGGGCGGGGCGCCAAGCGCTGAAGGGCTTGCTGGGTCACGGCCGCCCTGGGCTGGGAGGTGGTCGCCAAACCCTCCGCCGCCGCCCGATACCCGAGACCTCCGTTTCCCCTGCCTGGGCGGGCGAGGGGGCCCTGCCGGAGCGGGCCGGCCGCCAGGCTGGCGTTAAGGCGCCAGCGCCAGCGAAACTGGGCCTCAAGAGGCCGCCCGCGGCCCCCCGCCCCCGTCTACGGCCATACCACCCTGAACGCGCCCGATCTCATCTGATCTCGGAAGCTAAGCAGGGTCGGGCCTGGTTAGTACTTGGATGGGAGACCGCCTGGGAATACCGGGTGCTGTAGGCTTTTTGCCTCCCGCTCCGCCCGCCTTCTCCTTTACTCGCCCGCGGCGGGGGCCGCCGGCTCCGCCCCCGCCGGGCCCCGCTGCAGGCCCCACCTCCTCAGGCCCCTCCCACCATGGCGCGCGCCGGCGGGGGCGCTCCCCGCCGTCCCGGCCGGCCAGGCGGCCAGAAGGCGGCCCTGGAAGGCAGCCGCACCCCAGACGCTCCCGGGGTGGCTGGCCCGGACCCAGACTCCGCCGCGGGCCCAGTTGCCGTCCTTTCGGCCCGCGAGCCCCTCGACCTGCACCTGGCCGCCCCCACCGGCGCCCAGCCCCGGCGCCGCCACCTGTGTGCCGGTGTGTCCCTCCACAGCTCCCTCCGACAAAAGCCCCGCCCCACCACCACCCCGCCCCTCTGGCGTGTCACCGCGGCCGGGTGCGGGAGCGGGATCGAGGGCAGGGGCCGCTTCCCCGGGCCTGCCGGCCACCAGGGGCGGGGTCCTGAGCTCGGCGGGGGGTGTGGGGGCAAGGGTGGCCTTGCCGGGGCTGAGGGGCCGTGGCGACTCAATGGAGGCTCGCGGTGGCTTCGGGCCGGCTGCTGTCGGGCAGGAGGGCCGGCCCGGGCTGCGGCCGGGCTGCGCCTAGCGCCGCGTGGGCGGGCAGGGCCGATGCCCAAGGGACCGCGGGCCCCGGGCCCTGAAGCCTCCGGGGCCACGTCCCTGTGAGCGACGTGCGGGATCTTGGGCGGGGCGCCAAGCGCCGAAGGGTTTGCTGGGTCACGGCCGCCCTGGGCTGGGAGGTGGTCGCCAAACCCTCCGCCGCCGCCCGATACCCGAGACCTCCGTTCCCCCTGCCTGGGCGGGCGAGGGGGCCCTGCCGGGGCGGGCCGGCCGCCAGGCTGGCGTTAAGGCGCCAGCGCCAGCGAAACTGGTCCTCAAGAGGCAGCCGTCGGCCCCCGCCCCCGTCTACGGCCATACCACCCTGAACGCGCCCGATCTCGTCTGATCTCGGAAGCTAAGCAGGGTCGGGCCTGGTTAGTACTTGGATGGGAGACCGCCTGGGAATACCGGGTGCTGTAGGCTTTTTGCCTCCCGCTCCGCCCGCCTTCTCCTTTACTCGCCCGCGGCGGGGGGGCCGCCGGCTCCGCCCCCGCCGAGCCCCGCTGCAGGCAGTAGGCAAGGTGGTTTACCTGCCCGAGCAGGAAGCTTGGGCGATGGCAGAAGTGGGAAGAAACTCTTGAGCACAGGTTCTTGGGATCCACGGAGCAGCGCATGCACATGCGATGGGTGCCTACACAGCTGGCTTGCTTGTCTGTGGGGAAAGGCGAGATGGGTCAGGGCCTGGGTTCCTGAGGGGCTGAGAATCAAGGCAGGGATAGAAGAAAGGGGACAGGCCCACATCCCCTGAACCCACGCCGGCGCCCACTCACCTTTGTGGAAAATACGATTGAAAAGTGCCCTCAAGAATCTCTTCAGATGCCTCCAGAGTTGAGGGATGAAGGGGAGGGGGGAGGCCGGGAGCAGGGTGAGCCCTGAAATCCAACCCTTGTCCGGTCACACCCCAGCAGCCCTCCCACCTCAGCCCCTTCAAGACCCCAGGGCTCCCCCAACCGCGCTGCACAGATCCTGCCCTGACCATAGTCACCATGTTGATCCCCACGTTGAGCAAGATGAAGCTGACCGGGATCAGAAGAATTGAGTATCCTTGCTCCTGGCATTTCCTGGGGATGGGGCCAGTGAACGGCTCGGCTCGGTAGTAGTTTCGCTCACCCATGGCCGTTGGTCCCAGGACTGCCTGGGCCCTCTGCCCTCCAGTTTTAACTGGGAGCCAGACTGGGTCATAATGGGGCAGGTGGTGAGGTCACAGTGAGGGAGGGGGATGAAAAGGAGGGCCCAGAGTGGCATTCCCTGGTAACCAGGGTCAGGTAAGCTGAGCCTGGACAGTCAAACAGGGCCCGGTGGCCGGCATACATCCCCTCGAGCGGTCATTCATTCGCTCACCGCCCGCTGACTCACTTGTTCAAATGACACATTGCGTCTCTTGGCCCCTCTTGAGACTAGGAAGACCTTGGCCTCAGAGGCCTGCTGAAGGCCTGGCTGGAGTCCAGAGCCTCAGCCTTCTTCATGCCCTTCACTGGGCCTGGAGCTGGACCTGCCCAGATGTGGAACCTCCCAGTTTGGAAGCAACTTCTTGTATGAGGCTCTCTGTGGACAGGGACAGCTGAGACACAGAGGAGGTGCCCAGAGACCAGGGGTTTGGAGTCTGCAGCTGCAGATGTACTTAGTGCATGGTATAGGACCAGGAGGGGCCTGCTGGCACAACTGTGGCCACTAAACCAAAGGGACCCTCAGGCCAAGAAGGGGACACTGGCTTCTTATTGCAGGAAGCCAAGCGCAGGGACCCAGGCTGGCAGAAGGAGTGGCACTTCCAAGCCACC
Source organism: Pseudorca crassidens (assembly GCF_039906515.1). Classification (NCBI taxonomy): domain Eukaryota; kingdom Metazoa; phylum Chordata; class Mammalia; order Artiodactyla; family Delphinidae; genus Pseudorca; species Pseudorca crassidens. Next base: position 25,107,296 of record NC_090314.1, read on the forward strand.
GACCACCAATGTTTCCTGGACTCTGGCGCTCTTTATTCCTCTCTCCATGCCCTGCCGCCCCCTGCCCCTGCCCCCATTTGCTGCTGGTAAGTTCATTTTCCCAGTCTGGCTCCCGTGCAGAGAGGGCCTGGAGGCCGAGGTGGAAGGTAGCAGCGAGTTGGCCCACGCTTGGCCCTCCTGCGGTTGCCGCTTCAGCACCAGACTGTCATACACCTGGTAGTTGGCATTGCCTCCCGGGTTCCGGCTGAGTGGCATGAAGGTGGGCGGGGGTGGAGGGTGCTCGGTAGCCTGGACGTCGGGCAGGAGGTCAGAGGGGCGGAGGAGCAGCACTGAGCTGGGAGCCGGGGCCCGCTGGTCCGAGGCCTCGGCCAGTACCGTGAGGGAGGCGGAGGTGGCCACAGGGCGCCGCAAGGGCAGGATCTCAGCCCATTCGGCCGCCGGGTGCCGCACCTCGTGGGGATCGCGGGAGTAATCCAAGTGTCCCGCGGAGGGATGCAGGCTGCGGTTGGACTCGCTGTGAGCACAGCTGGGGAGGCTACGTCTGTGGGCCGGTGGGGTGTCACGCTACCAGGCATCGGGCCGGTAGACCCGAGGCACCAGAGCGGATGGAGGCTCAGAGCCCTCCAGACCCAGACTCCGCCGCGGGCCCAGTTGCCGTCCTTTCGGCCCGCGAGCCCCTCGACCTGCACCTGGCCGCCCCCACCGGCGCCCAGCCCTGGCGCCGCCACCTGTGTGCCGGTGTGTCCCTCCACAGCTCCCTCCGACAAAAGCCCCGCCCCACCACCACCCCGCCCCTCTGGCGTGTCACCGCGGTTGGGAGCGGGAGCGGGATCGAGGGCAGGGGCCGCTTCCCCGGGCCTGCCGGCCACCAGGGGCGGGGTCCTGAGCTCGGCGGGGGGTGTGGGGGCAAGGGTGGCCTTGCCGGGGCTGAGGGGCCGTGGCGACTCAATGGAGGCTCGCGGTGGCTTCGGGCCGGCTGCTGTCGGGCAGGAGGGCCGGCCCGGGCTGCGGCCGGGCTGCGCCTAGCGCCGCGTGGGCGGGCAGGGCCGATGCCCAAGGGACCGCGGGCCCCGGGCCCTGAAGCCTCCGGGGCCACGTCCCTGTGAGCGACGTGCGGGATCTTGGGCGGGGCGCCAAGCGCCGAAGGGTTTGCTGGGTCAGGGCCGCCCTGGGCTGGGAGGTGGTCGCCAAACCCTCCGCCGCCGCCCGATACCCGAGACCTCCGTTCCCCCTGCCTGGGCGGGCGAGGGGGCCCTGCCGGGGCGGGCCGGCCGCCAGGCTGGCGTTAAGGCGCCAGCGCCAGCGAAACTGGGCCTCAAGAGGCCGCCCGCGGCCCCCCGCCCCCGTCTACGGCCATACCACCCTGAACGCGCCCGATCTCGTCTGATCTCGGAAGCTAAGCAGGGTCGGGCCTGGTTAGTACTTGGATGGGAGACCGCCTGGGAATACCGGGTGCTGTAGGCTTTTTGCCTCCCGCTCCTCCCGCCTTCTCCTTTACTCGCCCGCGGCGGGGGGGCCGCCGGCTCCGCTCCCGCCGAGCCCCGCTGCAGGCAGTAGGCAAGGTGGTTTACCTGCCCGAGCAGGAAGCTTGGGCGATGGCAGAAGTGGGAAGAAACTCTTGAGCACAGGTTCTTGGGATCCACGGAGCAGCGCATGCACATGCGATGGGTGCCTACACAGCTGGCTTGCTTGTCTGTGGGGAAAGGCGAGATGGGTCAGGGCCTGGGTTCCTGAGGGGCTGAGAATCAAGGCAGGGATAGAAGAAAGGGGACAGGCCCACATCCCCTGAACCCACGCCGGCGCCCACTCACCTTTGTGGAAAATACGATTGAAAAGTGCCCTCAAGAATCTCTTCAGATGCCTCCAGAGTTGAGGGAAGAAGGGGAGGGGGGAGGCCGGGAGCAGGGTGAGCCCTGAAATCCAACCCTTGTCCGGTCACACCCCAGCAGCCCTCCCACCTCAGCCCCTTCAAGACCCCAGGGCTCCCCCAACCGCGCTGCACAGATCCTGCCCTGACCATAGTCACCATGTTGATCCCCACGTTGAGCAAGATGAAGCTGACCGGGATCAGAAGAATTGAGTATCCTTGCTCCTGGCATTTCCTGGGGATGGGGCCAGTGAACGGCTCGGCTCGGTAGTAGTTTCGCTCACCCATGGCCGTTGGTCCCAGGACTGCCTGGGCCCTCTGCCCTCCAGTTTTAACTGGGAGCCAGACTGGGTCATAATGGGGCAGGTGGTGAGGTCACAGTGAGGGAGGGGGATGAAAAGGAGGGCCCAGAGTGGCATTCCCTGGTAACCAGGGTCAGGTAAGCTGAGCCTGGACAGTCAAACAGGGCCCGGTGGCCGGCATACATCCCCTCGAGCGGTCATTCATTCGCTCACCGCCCGCTGACTCACTTGTTCAAATGACACATTGCGTCTCTTGGCCCCTCTTGAGACTAGGAAGACCTTGGCCTCAGAGGCCTGCTGAAGGCCTGGCTGGAGTCCAGAGCCTCAGCCTTCTTCATGCCCTTCACTGGGCCTGGAGCTGGACCTGCCCAGATGTGGAACCTCCCAGTTTGGAAGCAACTTCTTGTATGAGGCTCTCTGTGGACAGGGACAGCTGAGACACAGAGGAGGTGCCCAGAGACCAGGGGTTTGGAGTCTGCAGCTGCAGATGTACTTAGTGCATGGTATAGGACCAGGAGGGGCCTGCTGGCACAACTGTGGCCACTAAACCAAAGGGACCCTCAGGCCAAGAAGGGGACACTGGCTTCTTATTGCAGGAAGCCAAGCGCAGGGACCCAGGCTGGCAGAAGGAGTGGCACTTCCAAGCCACAGACCACCAATGTTTCCTGGACTCTGGCGCTCTTTATTCCTCTCTCCATGCCCTGCCGCCCCCTGCCCCTGCCCCCATTTGCTGCTGGTAAGTTCATTTTCCCAGTCTGGCTCCCGTGCAGAGAGGGCCTGGAGGCCGAGGTGGAAGGTAGCAGCGAGTTGGCCCACGCTTGGCCCTCCTGCGGTTGCCGCTTCAGCACCAGACTGTCATACACCTGGTAGTTGGCATTGCCTCCCGGGTTCCGGCTGAGTGGCATGAAGGTGGGCGGGGGTGGAGGGTGCTCGGTAGCCTGGACGTCGGGCAGGAGGTCAGAGGGGCGGAGGAGCAGCACTGAGCTGGGAGCCGGGGCCCGCTGGTCCGAGGCCTCGGCCAGTACCGTGAGGGAGGCGGAGGTGGCCACAGGGCGCCGCAAGGGCAGGATCTCAGCCCATTCGGCCGCCGGGTGCCGCACCTCGTGGGGATCGCGGGAGTAATCCAAGTGTCCCGCGGAGGGATGCAGGCTGCGGTTGGACTCGCTGTGAGCACAGCTGGGGAGGCTACGTCTGTGGGCCGGTGGGGTGTCACGCTACCAGGCATCGGGCCGGTAGACCCGAGGCACCAGAGCGGATGGAGGCTCAGAGCCCTCCAGACCCAGACTCCGCCGCGGGCCCAGTTGCCGTCCTTTCGGCCCGCGAGCCCCTCGACCTGCACCTGGCCGCCCCCACCGGCGCCCAGCCCCGGCGCCGCCACCTGTGTGCCGGTGTGTCCCTCCACAGCTCCCTCCGACAAAAGCCCCGCCCCACCACCACCCCGCCCCTCTGGCGTGTCACCGCGGTTGGGTGCGGGAGCGGGATCGAGGGCAGGGGCCGCTTCCCCGGGCCTGCCGGCCACCAGGGGCGGGGTCCTGAGCTCGGCGGGGGGTGTGGGGGCAAGGGTGGCCTTGCCGGGGCTGAGGGGCCGTGGCGACTCAATGGTGGCTCCCGGTGGCTTCGGGCCGGCTGCTGTCGGGCAGGAGGGCCGGCCCGGGCTGCGGCCGGGCTGCGCCTAGCGCCGCGTGGGCGGGCAGGGCCGATGCCCAAGGGACCGCGGGCCCCGGGCCCTGAAGCCTCCGGGGCCACGTCCCTGTGAGCGACGTGCGGGATCTTGGGCGGGGCGCCAAGCGCTGAAGGGTTGGCTGGGTCACGGCCGCCCTGGGCTGGGAGGTGGTCGCCAAACCCTCCGCCGCCGCCCGATACCCGAGACCTCCGTTTCCCCTGCCTGGGCGGGCGAGGGGGCCCTGCCGGGGCGGGCTGGCCGCCAGGCTGGCGTTAAGGCGCCAGCGCCAGCGAAACTGGGCCTCAAGAGGCCGCCCGCGGCCCCCCGCCCCCGTCTACGGCCATACCACCCTGAACGCGCCCGATCTCGTCTGATCTCGGAAGCTAAGCAGGGTCGGGCCTGGTTAGTACTTGGATGGGAGACCGCCTGGGAATACCGGGTGCTGTAGGCTTTTTGCCTCCCGCTCCGCCCGCCTTCTCCTTTACTCGCCCGCGGCGGGGGCCGCCGGCTCCGCCCCCGCCGGGCCGCGCTGCAGGCCCCACCTCCTCAGGCCCCTCCCACCATGGCGCGCGCCGGCGGGGGCGCTCCCCGCCGGCCCGGCCGGCCAGGCGGCCAGAAGGCGGCCCTGGAAGGCAGCCGCACCCCAGACGCTCCCGGGGTGGCTGGCCCGGACCCAGACTCCGCCGCGGGCCCAGTTGCCGTCCTTTCGGCCCGCGAGCCCCTCGACCTGCACCTGGCCGCCCCCACCGGCGCCCAGCCCCGGCGCCGCCACCTGTGTGCCGGTGTGTCCCTCCACAGCTCCCTCCGACAAAAGCCCCGCCCCACCACCACCCCGCCCCTCTGGCGTGTCACCGCGGCCGGGTGCGGGAGCGGGATCGAGGGCAGGGGCCGCTTCCCCGGGCCTGCCGGCCACCAGGGGCGGGGTCCTGAGCTCGGCGGGGGGTGTGGGGGCAAGGGTGGCCTTGCCGGGGCTGAGGGGCCGTGGCGACTCAATGGAGGCTCGCGGTGGCTTCGGGCCGGCTGCTGTCGGGCAGGAGGGCCGGCCCGGGCTGCGGCCGGGCTGCGCCTAGCGCCGCGTGGGCGGGCAGGGCCGATGCCCAAGGGACCGCGGGCCCCGGGCCCTGAAGCCTCCGGGGCCACGTCCCTGTGAGCGACGTGCGGGATCTTGGGCGGGGCGCCAAGCGCCGAAGGGTTTGCTGGGTCACGGCCGCCCTGGGCTGGGAGGTGGTCGCCAAACCCTCCGCCGCCGCCCGATACCCGAGACCTCCGTTCCCCCTGCCTGGGCGGGCGAGGGGGCCCTGCCGGGGCGGGCCGGCCGCCAGGCTGGCGTTAAGGCGCCAGCGCCAGCGAAACTGGGCCTCAAGAGGCCGCCCGCGGCCCCCCGCCCCCGTCTACGGCCATACCACCCTGAACGCGCCCGATCTCGTCTGATCTCGGAAGCTAAGCAGGGTCGGGCCTGGTTAGTACTTGGATGGGAGACCGCCTGGGAATACCGGGTGCTGTAGGCTTTTTGCCTCCCGCTCCGCCCGCCTTCTCCTTTACTCGCCCGCGGCGGGGGGGCCGCCGGCTCCGCCCCCGCCGAGCCCCGCTGCAGGCAGTAGGCAAGGTGGTTTACCTGCCCGAGCAGGAAGCTTGGGCGATGGCAGAAGTGGGAAGAAACTCTTGAGCACAGGTTCTTGGGATCCACGGAGCAGCGCATGCACATGCGATGGGTGCCTACACAGCTGGCTTGCTTGTCTGTGGGGAAAGGCGAGATGGGTCAGGGCCTGGGTTCCTGAGGGGCTGAGAATCAAGGCAGGGATAGAAGAAAGGGGACAGGCCCACATCCCCTGAACCCACGCCGGCGCCCACTCACCTTTGTGGAAAATACGATTGAAAAGTGCCCTCAAGAATCTCTTCAGATGCCTCCAGAGTTGAGGGAAGAAGGGGAGGGGGGAGGCCGGGAGCAGGGTGAGCCCTGAAATCCAACCCTTGTCCGGTCACACCCCAGCAGCCCTCCCACCTCAGCCCCTTCAAGACCCCAGGGCTCCCCCAACCGCGCTGCACAGATCCTGCCCTGACCATAGTCACCATGTTGATCCCCACGTTGAGCAAGATGAAGCTGACCGGGATCAGAAGAATTGAGTATCCTTGCTCCTGGCATTTCCTGGGGATGGGGCCAGTGAACGGCTCGGCTCGGTAGTAGTTTCGCTCACCCATGGCCGTTGGTCCCAGGACTGCCTGGGCCCTCTGCCCTCCAGTTTTAACTGGGAGCCAGACTGGGTCATAATGGGGCAGGTGGTGAGGTCACAGTGAGGGAGGGGGATGAAAAGGAGGGCCCAGAGTGGCATTCCCTGGTAACCAGGGTCAGGTAAGCTGAGCCTGGACAGTCAAACAGGGCCCGGTGGCCGGCATACATCCCCTCGAGCGGTCATTCATTCGCTCACCGCCCGCTGACTCACTTGTTCAAATGACACATTGCGTCTCTTGGCCCCTCTTGAGACTAGGAAGACCTTGGCCTCAGAGGCCTGCTGAAGGCCTGGCTGGAGTCCAGAGCCTCAGCCTTCTTCATGCCCTTCACTGGGCCTGGAGCTGGACCTGCCCAGATGTGGAACCTCCCAGTTTGGAAGCAACTTCTTGTATGAGGCTCTCTGTGGACAGGGACAGCTGAGACACAGAGGAGGTGCCCAGAGACCAGGGGTTTGGAGTCTGCAGCTGCAGATGTACTTAGTGCATGGTATAGGACCAGGAGGGGCCTGCTGGCACAACTGTGGCCACTAAACCAAAGGGACCCTCAGGCCAAGAAGGGGACACTGGCTTCTTATTGCAGGAAGCCAAGCGCAGGGACCCAGGCTGGCAGAAGGAGTGGCGCTTCCAAGCCACAGACCACCAATGTTTCCTGGACTCTGGCGCTCTTTATTCCTCTCTCCATGCCCTGCCGCCCCCTGCCCCTGCCCCCATTTGCTGCTGGTAAGTTCATTTTCCCAGTCTGGCTCCCGTGCAGAGAGGGCCTGGAGGCCGAGGTGGAAGGTAGCAGCGAGTTGGCCCACGCTTGGCCCTCCTGCGGTTGCCGCTTCAGCACCAGACTGTCATACACCTGGTAGTTGGCATTGCCTCCCGGGTTCCGGCTGAGTGGCATGAAGGTGGGCGGGGGTGGAGGGTGCTCGGTAGCCTGGACGTCGGGCAGGAGGTCAGAGGGGCGGAGGAGCAGCACTGAGCTGGGAGCCGGGGCCCGCTGGTCCGAGGCCTCGGCCAGTACCGTGAGGGAGGCGGAGGTGGCCACAGGGCGCCGCAAGGGCAGGATCTCAGCCCATTCGGCTGCCGGGTGCCGCACCTCGTGGGGATCGCGGGAGTAATCCAAGTGTCCCGCGGAGGGATGCAGGCTGCGGTTGGACTCGCTGTGAGCACAGCTGGGGAGGCTACGTCTGTGGGCCGGTGGGGTGTCACGCTACCAGGCATCGGGCCGGTAGACCCGAGGCACCAGAGCGGATGGAGGCTCAGAGCCCTCCAGACCCAGACTCCGCCGCGGGCCCAGTTGCCGTCCTTTCGGCCCGCGAGCCCCTCGACCTGCACCTGGCCGCCCCCACCGGCGCCCAGCCCCGGCGCCGCCACCTGTGTGCCGGTGTGTCCCTCCACAGCTCCCTCCGACAAAAGCCCCGCCCCACCACCACCCCGCCCCTCTGGCGTGTCACCGCGGTTGGGTGCGGGAGCGGGATCGAGGGCAGGGGCCGCTTCCCCGGGCCTGCCGGCCACCAGGGGCGGGGTCCTGAGCTCGGCGGGGGGTGTGGGGGCAAGGGTGGCCTTGCCGGGGCTGAGGGGCCGTGGCGACTCAATGGTGGCTCCCGGTGGCTTCGGGCCGGCTGCTGTCGGGCAGGAGGGCCGGCCCGGGCTGCGGCCGGGCTGCGCCTAGCGCCGCGTGGGCGGGCAGGGCCGATGCCCAAGGGACCGCGGGCCCCGGGCCCTGAAGCCTCCGGGGCCACGTCCCTGTGAGCGACGTGCGGGATCTTGGGCGGGGCGCCAAGCGCTGAAGGGTTTGCTGGGTCACGGCCGCCCTGGGCTGGGAGGTGGTCGCCAAACCCTCCGCCACCGCCCGATACCCGAGACCTCCGTTTCCCCTGCCTGGGCGGGCGAGGGGGCCCTGCCGGGGCGGGCTGGCCGCCAGGCTGGCGTTAAGGCGCCAGCGCCAGCGAAACTGGGCCTCAAGAGGCCGCCCGCGGCCCCCCGCCCCCGTCTACGGCCATACCACCCTGAACGCGCCCGATCTCGTCTGATCTCGGAAGCTAAGCAGGGTCGGGCCTGGTTAGTACTTGGATGGGAGACCGCCTGGGAATACCGGGTGCTGTAGGCTTTTTGCCTCCCGCTCCGCCCGCCTTCTCCTTTACTCGCCCGCGGCGGGGGCCGCCGGCTCCGCCCCCGCCGGGCCGCGCTGCAGGCCCCACCTCCTCAGGCCCCTCCCACCATGGCGCGCGCCGGCGGGGGCGCTCCCCGCCGGCCCGGCCGGCCAGGCGGCCAGAAGGCGGCCCTGGAAGGCAGCCGCACCCCAGACGCTCCCGGGGTGGCTGGCCCGGACCCAGACTCCGCCGCGGGCCCAGTTGCCGTCCTTTCGGCCCGCGAGCCCCTCGACCTGCACCTGGCCGCCCCCACCGGCGCCCAGCCCCGGCGCCGCCACCTGTGTGCCGGTGTGTCCCTCCACAGCTCCCTCCGACAAAAGCCCCGCCCCACCACCACCCCGCCCCTCTGGCGTGTCACCGCGGCCGGGTGCGGGAGCGGGATCGAGGGCAGGGGCCGCTTCCCCGGGCCTGCCGGCCACCAGGGGCGGGGTCCTGAGCTCGGCGGGGGGTGTGGGGGCAAGGGTGGCCTTGCCGGGGCTGAGGGGCCGTGGCGACTCAATGGAGGCTCGCGGTGGCTTCGGGCCGGCTGCTGTCGGGCAGGAGGGCCGGCCCGGGCTGCGGCCGGGCTGCGCCTAGCGCCGCGTGGGCGGGCAGGGCCGATGCCCAAGGGACCGCGGGCCCCGGGCCCTGAAGCCTCCGGGGCCACGTCCCTGTGAGCGACGTGCGGGATCTTGGGCGGGGCGCCAAGCGCCGAAGGGTTTGCTGGGTCAGGGCCGCCCTGGGCTGGGAGGTGGTCGCCAAACCCTCCGCCGCCGCCCGATACCCGAGACCTCCGTTCCCCCTGCCTGGGCGGGCGAGGGGGCCCTGCCGGGACGGGCCGGCCGCCAGGCTGGCGTTAAGGCGCCAGCGCCAGCGAAACTGGTCCTCAAGAGGCAGCCGTCGGCCCCCGCCCCCGTCTACGGCCATACCACCCTGAACGCGCCCGATCTCGTCTGATCTCGGAAGCTAAGCAGGGTCGGGCCTGGTTAGTACTTGGATGGGAGACCGCCTGGGAATACCGGGTGCTGTAGGCTTTTTGCCTCCCGCTCCGCCCGCCTTCTCCTTTACTCGCCCGCGGCGGGGGGGCCGCCGGCTCCGCCCCCGCCGAGCCCCGCTGCAGGCAGTAGGCAAGGTGGTTTACCTGCCCGAGCAGGAAGCTTGGGCGATGGCAGAAGTGGGAAGAAACTCTTGAGCACAGGTTCTTGGGATCCACGGAGCAGCGCATGCACATGCGATGGGTGCCTACACAGCTGGCTTGCTTGTCTGTGGGGAAAGGCGAGATGGGTCAGGGCCTGGGTTCCTGAGGGGCTGAGAATCAAGGCAGGGATAGAAGAAAGGGGACAGGCCCACATCCCCTGAACCCACGCCGGCGCCCACTCACCTTTGTGGAAAATACGATTGAAAAGTGCCCTCAAGAATCTCTTCAGATGCCTCCAGAGTTGAGGGAAGAAGGGGAGGGGGGAGGCCGGGAGCAGGGTGAGCCCTGAAATCCAACCCTTGTCCGGTCACACCCCAGCAGCCCTCCCACCTCAGCCCCTTCAAGACCCCAGGGCGCCCCCAACCGCGCTGCACAGATCCTGCCCTGACCATAGTCACCATGTTGAACCCCACGTTGAGCAAGATGAAGCTGACCGGGATCAGAAGAATTGAGTATCCTTGCTCCTGGCATTTCCTGGGGATGGGGCCAGTGAACGGCTCGGCTCGGTAGTAGTTTCGCTCACCCATGGCCGTTGGTCCCAGGACTGCCTGGGCCCTCTGCCCTCCAGTTTTAACTGGGAGCCAGACTGGGTCATAATGGGGCAGGTGGTGAGGTCACAGTGAGGGAGGGGGATGAAAAGGAGGGCCCAGAGTGGCATTCCCTGGTAACCAGGGTCAGGTAAGCTGAGCCTGGACAGTCAAACAGGGCCCGGTGGCCGGCATACATCCCCTCGAGCGGTCATTCATTCGCTCACCGCCCGCTGACTCACTTGTTCAAATGACACATTGCGTCTCTTGGCCCCTCTTGAGACTAGGAAGACCTTGGCCTCAGAGGCCTGCTGAAGGCCTGGCTGGAGTCCAGAGCCTCAGCCTTCTTCATGCCCTTCACTGGGCCTGGAGCTGGACCTGCCCAGATGTGGAACCTCCCAGTTTGGAAGCAACTTCTTGTATGAGGCTCTCTGTGGACAGGGACAGCTGAGACACAGAGGAGGTGCCCAGAGACCAGGGGTTTGGAGTCTGCAGCTGCAGATGTACTTAGTGCATGGTATAGGACCAGGAGGGGCCTGCTGGCACAACTGTGGCCACTAAACCAAAGGGACCCTCAGGCCAAGAAGGGGACACTGGCTTCTTATTGCAGGAAGCCAAGCGCAGGGACCCAGGCTGGCAGAAGGAGTGGCGCTTCCAAGCCACAGACCACCAATGTTTCCTGGACTCTGGCGCTCTTTATTCCTCTCTCCATGCCCTGCCGCCCCCTGCCCCTGCCCCCATTTGCTGCTGGTAAGTTCATTTTCCCAGTCTGGCTCCCGTGCAGAGAGGGCCTGGAGGCCGAGGTGGAAGGTAGCAGCGAGTTGGCCCACGCTTGGCCCTCCTGCGGTTGCCGCTTCAGCACCAGACTGTCATACACCTGGTAGTTGGCATTGCCTCCCGGGTTCCGGCTGAGTGGCATGAAGGTGGGCGGGGGTGGAGGGTGCTCGGTAGCCTGGACGTCGGGCAGGAGGTGAGAGGGGCGGAGGAGCAGCGCTGAGCTGGGAGCCGGGGCCCGCTGGTCCGAGGCCTCGGCCAGTACCGTGAGGGAGGCGGAGGTGGCCACAGGGCGCCGCAAGGGCAGGATCTCAGCCCATTCGGCCGCCGGGTGCCGCACCTCGTGGGGATCGCGGGAGTAATCCAAGTGTCCCGCGGAGGGATGCAGGCTGCGGTTGGACTCGCTGTGAGCACAGCTGGGGAGGCTACGTCTGTGGGCCGGTGGGGTGTCACGCTACCAGGCATCGGGCCGGTAGACCCGAGGCACCAGAGCGGATGGAGGCTCAGAGCCCTCCAGACCCAGACTCCGCCGCGGGCCCAGTTGCCGTCCTTTCGGCCCGCGAGCCCCTCGACCTGCACCTGGCCGCCCCCACCGGCGCCCAGCCCCGGCGCCGCCACCTGTGTGCCGGTGTGTCCCTCCACAGCTCCCTCCGACAAAAGCCCCGCCCCACCACCACCCCGCCCCTCTGGCGTGTCACCGCGGTTGGGTGCGGGAGCGGGATCGAGGGCAGGGGCCGCTTCCCCGGGCCTGCCGGCCACCAGGGGCGGGGTCCTGAGCTCGGCGGGGGGTGTGGGGGCAAGGGTGGCCTTGCCGGGGCTGAGGGGCCGTGGCGACTCAATGGTGGCTCCCGGTGGCTTCGGGCCGGCTGCTGTCGGGCAGGAGGGCCGGCCCGGGCTGCGGCCGGGCTGCGCCTAGCGCCGCGTGGGCGGGCAGGGCCGATGCCCAAGGGACCGCGGGCCCCGGGCCCTGAAGCCTCCGGGGCCACGTCCCTGTGAGCGACGTGCGGGATCTTGGGCGGGGCGCCAAGCGCTGAAGGGTTGGCTGGGTCACGGCCGCCCTGGGCTGGGAGGTGGTCGCCAAACCCTCCGCCGCCGCCCGATACCCGAGACCTCCGTTTCCCCTGCCTGGGCGGGCGAGGGGGCCCTGCCGGGGCGGGCTGGCCGCCAGGCTGGCGTTAAGGCGCCAGCGCCAGCGAAACTGGGCCTCAAGAGGCCGCCCGCGGCCCCCCGCCCCCGTCTACGGCCATACCACCCTGAACGCGCCCGATCTCGTCTGATCTCGGAAGCTAAGCAGGGTCGGGCCTGGTTAGTACTTGGATGGGAGACCGCCTGGGAATACCGGGTGCTGTAGGCTTTTTGCCTCCCGCTCCGCCCGCCTTCTCCTTTACTCGCCCGCGGCGGGGGCCGCCGGCTCCGCCCCCGCCGGGCCGCGCTGCAGGCCCCACCTCCTCAGGCCCCTCCCACCATGGCGCGCGCCGGCGGGGGCGCTCCCCGCCGGCCCGGCCGGCCAGGCGGCCAGAAGGCGGCCCTGGAAGGCAGCCGCACCCCAGACGCTCCCGGGGTGGCTGGCCCGGACCCAGACTCCGCCGCGGGCCCAGTTGCCGTCCTTTCGGCCCGCGAGCCCCTCGACCTGCACCTGGCCGCCCCCACCGGCGCCCAGCCCCGGCGCCGCCACCTGTGTGCCGGTGTGTCCCTCCACAGCTCCCTCCGACAAAAGCCCCGCCCCACCACCACCCCGCCCCTCTGGCGTGTCACCGCGGCCGGGTGCGGGAGCGGGATCGAGGGCAGGGGCCGCTTCCCCGGGCCTGCCGGCCACCAGGGGCGGGGTCCTGAGCTCGGCGGGGGGTGTGGGGGCAAGGGTGGCCTTGCCGGGGCTGAGGGGCCGTGGCGACTCAATGGAGGCTCGCGGTGGCTTCGGGCCGGCTGCTGTCGGGCAGGAGGGCCGGCCCGGGCTGCGGCCGGGCTGCGCCTAGCGCCGCGTGGGCGGGCAGGGCCGATGCCCAAGGGACCGCGGGCCCCGGGCCCTGAAGCCTCCGGGGCCACGTCCCTGTGAGCGACGTGCGGGATCTTGGGCGGGGCGCCAAGCGCCGAAGGGTTTGCTGGGTCACGGCCGCCCTGGGCTGGGAGGTGGTCGCCAAACCCTCCGCCGCCGCCCGATACCCGAGACCTCCGTTCCCCCTGCCTGGGCGGGCGAGGGGGCCCTGCCGGGGCGGGCCGGCCGCCAGGCTGGCGTTAAGGCGCCAGCGCCAGCGAAACTGGGCCTCAAGAGGCCGCCCGCGGCCCCCCGCCCCCGTCTACGGCCATACCACCCTGAACGCGCCCGATCTCGTCTGATCTCGGAAGCTAAGCAGGGTCGGGCCTGGTTAGTACTTGGATGGGAGACCGCCTGGGAATACCGGGTGCTGTAGGCTTTTTGCCTCCCGCTCCGCCCGCCTTCTCCTTTACTCGCCCGCGGCGGGGGGGCCGCCGGCTCCGCCCCCGCCGAGCCCCGCTGCAGGCAGTAGGCAAGGTGGTTTACCTGCCCGAGCAGGAAGCTTGGGCGATGGCAGAAGTGGGAAGAAACTCTTGAGCACAGGTTCTTGGGATCCACGGAGCAGCGCATGCACATGCGATGGGTGCCTACACAGCTGGCTTGCTTGTCTGTGGGGAAAGGCGAGATGGGTCAGGGCCTGGGTTCCTGAGGGGCTGAGAATCAAGGCAGGGATAGAAGAAAGGGGACAGGCCCACATCCCCTGAACCCACGCCGGCGCCCACTCACCTTTGTGGAAAATACGATTGAAAAGTGCCCTCAAGAATCTCTTCAGATGCCTCCAGAGTTGAGGGAAGAAGGGGAGGGGGGAGGCCGGGAGCAGGGTGAGCCCTGAAATCCAACCCTTGTCCGGTCACACCCCAGCAGCCCTCCCACCTCAGCCCCTTCAAGACCCCAGGGCTCCCCCAACCGCGCTGCACAGATCCTGCCCTGACCATAGTCACCATGTTGATCCCCACGTTGAGCAAGATGAAGCTGACCGGGATCAGAAGAATTGAGTATCCTTGCTCCTGGCATTTCCTGGGGATGGGGCCAGTGAACGGCTCGGCTCGGTAGTAGTTTCGCTCACCCATGGCCGTTGGTCCCAGGACTGCCTGGGCCCTCTGCCCTCCAGTTTTAACTGGGAGCCAGACTGGGTCATAATGGGGCAGGTGGTGAGGTCACAGTGAGGGAGGGGGATGAAAAGGAGGGCCCAGAGTGGCATTCCCTGGTAACCAGGGTCAGGTAAGCTGAGCCTGGACAGTCAAACAGGGCCCGGTGGCCGGCATACATCCCCTCGAGCGGTCATTCATTCGCTCACCGCCCGCTGACTCACTTGTTCAAATGACACATTGCGTCTCTTGGCCCCTCTTGAGACTAGGAAGACCTTGGCCTCAGAGGCCTGCTGAAGGCCTGGCTGGAGTCCAGAGCCTCAGCCTTCTTCATGCCCTTCACTGGGCCTGGAGCTGGACCTGCCCAGATGTGGAACCTCCCAGTTTGGAAGCAACTTCTTGTATGAGGCTCTCTGTGGACAGGGACAGCTGAGACACAGAGGAGGTGCCCAGAGACCAGGGGTTTGGAGTCTGCAGCTGCAGATGTACTTAGTGCATGGTATAGGACCAGGAGGGGCCTGCTGGCACAACTGTGGCCACTAAACCAAAGGGACCCTCAGGCCAAGAAGGGGACACTGGCTTCTTATTGCAGGAAGCCAAGCGCAGGGACCCAGGCTGGCAGAAGGAGTGGCGCTTCCAAGCCACAGACCACCAATGTTTCCTGGACTCTGGCGCTCTTTATTCCTCTCTCCATGCCCTGCCGCCCCCTGCCCCTGCCCCCATTTGCTGCTGGTAAGTTCATTTTCCCAGTCTGGCTCCCGTGCAGAGAGGGCCTGGAGGCCGAGGTGGAAGGTAGCAGCGAGTTGGCCCACGCTTGGCCCTCCTGCGGTTGCCGCTTCAGCACCAGACTGTCATACACCTGGTAGTTGGCATTGCCTCCCGGGTTCCGGCTGAGTGGCATGAAGGTGGGCGGGGGTGGAGGGTGCTCGGTAGCCTGGACGTCGGGCAGGAGGTCAGAGGGGCGGAGGAGCAGCACTGAGCTGGGAGCCGGGGCCCGCTGGTCCGAGGCCTCGGCCAGTACCGTGAGGGAGGCGGAGGTGGCCACAGGGCGCCGCAAGGGCAGGATCTCAGCCCATTCGGCCGCCGGGTGCCGCACCTCGTGGGGATCGCGGGAGTAATCCAAGTGTCCCGCGGAGGGATGCAGGCTGCGGTTGGACTCGCTGTGAGCACAGCTGGGGAGGCTACGTCTGTGGGCCGGTGGGGTGTCACGCTACCAGGCATCGGGCCGGTAGACCCGAGGCACCAGAGCGGACGGAGGCTCAGAGCCCTCCAGACCCAGACTCCGCCGCGGGCCCAGTTGCCGTCCTTTCGGCCCGCGAGCCCCTCGACCTGCACCTGGCCGCCCCCACCGGCGCCCAGCCCCGGCGCCGCCACCTGTGTGCCGGTGTGTCCCTCCACAGCTCCCTCCGACAAAAGCCCCGCCCCACCACCACCCCGCCCCTCTGGCGTGTCACCGCGGTTGGGTGCGGGAGCGGGATCGAGGGCAGGGGCCGCTTCCCCGGGCCTGCCGGCCACCAGGGGCGGGGTCCTGAGCTCGGCGGGGGGTGTGGGGGCAAGGGTGGCCTTGCCGGGGCTGAGGGGCCGTGGCGACTCAATGGTGGCTCCCGGTGGCTTCGGGCCGGCTGCTGTCGGGCAGGAGGGCCGGCCCGGGCTGCGGCCGGGCTGCGCCTAGCGCCGCGTGGGCGGGCAGGGCCGATGCCCAAGGGACCGCGGGCCCCGGGCCCTGAAGCCTCCGGGGCCACGTCCCTGTGAGCGACGTGCGGGATCTTGGGCGGGGCGCCAAGCGCTGAAGGGTTGGCTGGGTCACGGCCGCCCTGGGCTGGGAGGTGGTCGCCAAACCCTCCGCCGCCGCCCGATACCCGAGACCTCCGTTTCCCCTGCCTGGGCGGGCGAGGGGGCCCTGCCGGGGCGGGCTGGCCGCCAGGCTGGCGTTAAGGCGCCAGCGCCAGCGAAACTGGGCCTCAAGAGGCCGCCCGCGGCCCCCCGCCCCCGTCTACGGCCATACCACCCTGAACGCGCCCGATCTCGTCTGATCTCGGAAGCTAAGCAGGGTCGGGCCTGGTTAGTACTTGGATGGGAGACCGCCTGGGAATACCGGGTGCTGTAGGCTTTTTGCCTCCCGCTCCGCCCGCCTTCTCCTTTACTCGCCCGCGGCGGGGGCCGCCGGCTCCGCCCCCGCCGGGCCGCGCTGCAGGCCCCACCTCCTCAGGCCCCTCCCACCATGGCGCGCGCCGGCGGGGGCGCTCCCCGCCGGCCCGGCCGGCCAGGCGGCCAGAAGGCGGCCCTGGAAGGCAGCCGCACCCCAGACGCTCCCGGGGTGGCTGGCCCGGACCCAGACTCCGCCGCGGGCCCAGTTGCCGTCCTTTCGGCCCGCGAGCCCCTCGACCTGCACCTGGCCGCCCCCACCGGCGCCCAGCCCCGGCGCCGCCACCTGTGTGCCGGTGTGTCCCTCCACAGCTCCCTCCGACAAAAGCCCCGCCCCACCACCACCCCGCCCCTCTGGCGTGTCACCGCGGCCGGGTGCGGGAGCGGGATCGAGGGCAGGGGCCGCTTCCCCGGGCCTGCCGGCCACCAGGGGCGGGGTCCTGAGCTCGGCGGGGGGTGTGGGGGCAAGGGTGGCCTTGCCGGGGCTGAGGGGCCGTGGCGACTCAATGGAGGCTCGCGGTGGCTTCGGGCCGGCTGCTGTCGGGCAGGAGGGCCGGCCCGGGCTGCGGCCGGGCTGCGCCTAGCGCCGCGTGGGCGGGCAGGGCCGATGCCCAAGGGACCGCGGGCCCCGGGCCCTGAAGCCTCCGGGGCCACGTCCCTGTGAGCGACGTGCGGGATCTTGGGCGGGGCGCCAAGCGCCGAAGGGTTTGCTGGGTCACGGCCGCCCTGGGCTGGGAGGTGGTCGCCAAACCCTCCGCCGCCGCCCGATACCCGAGACCTCCGTTCCCCCTGCCTGGGCGGGCGAGGGGGCCCTGCCGGGGCGGGCCGGCCGCCAGGCTGGCGTTAAGGCGCCAGCGCCAGCGAAACTGGGCCTCAAGAGGCCGCCCGCGGCCCCCCGCCCCCGTCTACGGCCATACCACCCTGAACGCGCCCGATCTCGTCTGATCTCGGAAGCTAAGCAGGGTCGGGCCTGGTTAGTACTTGGATGGGAGACCGCCTGGGAATACCGGGTGCTGTAGGCTTTTTGCCTCCCGCTCCGCCCGCCTTCTCCTTTACTCGCCCGCGGCGGGGGGGCCGCCGGCTCCGCCCCCGCCGAGCCCCGCTGCAGGCAGTAGGCAAGGTGGTTTACCTGCCCGAGCAGGAAGCTTGGGCGATGGCAGAAGTGGGAAGAAACTCTTGAGCACAGGTTCTTGGGATCCACGGAGCAGCGCATGCACATGCGATGGGTGCCTACACAGCTGGCTTGCTTGTCTGTGGGGAAAGGCGAGATGGGTCAGGGCCTGGGTTCCTGAGGGGCTGAGAATCAAGGCAGGGATAGAAGAAAGGGGACAGGCCCACATCCCCTGAACCCACGCCGGCGCCCACTCACCTTTGTGGAAAATACGATTGAAAAGTGCCCTCAAGAATCTCTTCAGATGCCTCCAGAGTTGAGGGAAGAAGGGGAGGGGGGAGGCCGGGAGCAGGGTGAGCCCTGAAATCCAACCCTTGTCCGGTCACACCCCAGCAGCCCTCCCACCTCAGCCCCTTCAAGACCCCAGGGCTCCCCCAACCGCGCTGCACAGATCCTGCCCTGACCATAGTCACCATGTTGATCCCCACGTTGAGCAAGATGAAGCTGACCGGGATCAGAAGAATTGAGTATCCTTGCTCCTGGCATTTCCTGGGGATGGGGCCAGTGAACGGCTCGGCTCGGTAGTAGTTTCGCTCACCCATGGCCGTTGGTCCCAGGACTGCCTGGGCCCTCTGCCCTCCAGTTTTAACTGGGAGCCAGACTGGGTCATAATGGGGCAGGTGGTGAGGTCACAGTGAGGGAGGGGGATGAAAAGGAGGGCCCAGAGTGGCATTCCCTGGTAACCAGGGTCAGGTAAGCTGAGCCTGGACAGTCAAACAGGGCCCGGTGGCCGGCATACATCCCCTCGAGCGGTCATTCATTCGCTCACCGCCCGCTGACTCACTTGTTCAAATGACACATTGCGTCTCTTGGCCCCTCTTGAGACTAGGAAGACCTTGGCCTCAGAGGCCTGCTGAAGGCCTGGCTGGAGTCCAGAGCCTCAGCCTTCTTCATGCCCTTCACTGGGCCTGGAGCTGGACCTGCCCAGATGTGGAACCTCCCAGTTTGGAAGCAACTTCTTGTATGAGGCTCTCTGTGGACAGGGACAGCTGAGACACAGAGGAGGTGCCCAGAGACCAGGGGTTTGGAGTCTGCAGCTGCAGATGTACTTAGTGCATGGTATAGGACCAGGAGGGGCCTGCTGGCACAACTGTGGCCACTAAACCAAAGGGACCCTCAGGCCAAGAAGGGGACACTGGCTTCTTATTGCAGGAAGCCAAGCGCAGGGACCCAGGCTGGCAGAAGGAGTGGCGCTTCCAAGCCACAGACCACCAATGTTTCCTGGACTCTGGCGCTCTTTATTCCTCTCTCCATGCCCTGCCGCCCCCTGCCCCTGCCCCCATTTGCTGCTGGTAAGTTCATTTTCCCAGTCTGGCTCCCGTGCAGAGAGGGCCTGGAGGCCGAGGTGGAAGGTAGCAGCGAGTTGGCCCACGCTTGGCCCTCCTGCGGTTGCCGCTTCAGCACCAGACTGTCATACACCTGGTAGTTGGCATTGCCTCCCGGGTTCCGGCTGAGTGGCATGAAGGTGGGCGGGGGTGGAGGGTGCTCGGTAGCCTGGACGTCGGGCAGGAGGTCAGAGGGGCGGAGGAGCAGCACTGAGCTGGGAGCCGGGGCCCGCTGGTCCGAGGCCTCGGCCAGTACCGTGAGGGAGGCGGAGGTGGCCACAGGGCGCCGCAAGGGCAGGATCTCAGCCCATTCGGCCGCCGGGTGCCGCACCTCGTGGGGATCGCGGGAGTAATCCAAGTGTCCCGCGGAGGGATGCAGGCTGCGGTTGGACTCGCTGTGAGCACAGCTGGGGAGGCTACGTCTGTGGGCCGGTGGGGTGTCACGCTACCAGGCATCGGGCCGGTAGACCCGAGGCACCAGAGCGGACGGAGGCTCAGAGCCCTCCAGACCCAGACTCCGCCGCGGGCCCAGTTGCCGTCCTTTCGGCCCGCGAGCCCCTCGACCTGCACCTGGCCGCCCCCACCGGCGCCCAGCCCCGGCGCCGCCACCTGTGTGCCGGTGTGTCCCTCCACAGCTCCCTCCGACAAAAGCCCCGCCCCACCACCACCCCGCCCCTCTGGCGTGTCACCGCGGTTGGGTGCGGGAGCGGGATCGAGGGCAGGGGCCGCTTCCCCGGGCCTGCCGGCCACCAGGGGCGGGGTCCTGAGCTCGGCGGGGGGTGTGGGGGCAAGGGTGGCCTTGCCGGGGCTGAGGGGCCGTGGCGACTCAATGGTGGCTCCCGGTGGCTTCGGGCCGGCTGCTGTCGGGCAGGAGGGCCGGCCCGGGCTGCGGCCGGGCTGCGCCTAGCGCCGCGTGGGCGGGCAGGGCCGATGCCCAAGGGACCGCGGGCCCCGGGCCCTGAAGCCTCCGGGGCCACGTCCCTGTGAGCGACGTGCGGGATCTTGGGCGGGGCGCCAAGCGCTGAAGGGTTGGCTGGGTCACGGCCGCCCTGGGCTGGGAGGTGGTCGCCAAACCCTCCGCCGCCGCCCGATACCCGAGACCTCCGTTTCCCCTGCCTGGGCGGGCGAGGGGGCCCTGCCGGGGCGGGCTGGCCGCCAGGCTGGCGTTAAGGCGCCAGCGCCAGCGAAACTGGGCCTCAAGAGGCCGCCCGCGGCCCCCCGCCCCCGTCTACGGCCATACCACCCTGAACGCGCCCGATCTCGTCTGATCTCGGAAGCTAAGCAGGGTCGGGCCTGGTTAGTACTTGGATGGGAGACCGCCTGGGAATACCGGGTGCTGTAGGCTTTTTGCCTCCCGCTCCGCCCGCCTTCTCCTTTACTCGCCCGCGGCGGGGGCCGCCGGCTCCGCCCCCGCCGGGCCGCGCTGCAGGCCCCACCTCCTCAGGCCCCTCCCACCATGGCGCGCGCCGGCGGGGGCGCTCCCCGCCGGCCCGGCCGGCCAGGCGGCCAGAAGGCGGCCCTGGAAGGCAGCCGCACCCCAGACGCTCCCGGGGTGGCTGGCCCGGACCCAGACTCCGCCGCGGGCCCAGTTGCCGTCCTTTCGGCCCGCGAGCCCCTCGACCTGCACCTGGCCGCCCCCACCGGCGCCCAGCCCCGGCGCCGCCACCTGTGTGCCGGTGTGTCCCTCCACAGCTCCCTCCGACAAAAGCCCCGCCCCACCACCACCCCGCCCCTCTGGCGTGTCACCGCGGCCGGGTGCGGGAGCGGGATCGAGGGCAGGGGCCGCTTCCCCGGGCCTGCCGGCCACCAGGGGCGGGGTCCTGAGCTCGGCGGGGGGTGTGGGGGCAAGGGTGGCCTTGCCGGGGCTGAGGGGCCGTGGCGACTCAATGGAGGCTCGCGGTGGCTTCGGGCCGGCTGCTGTCGGGCAGGAGGGCCGGCCCGGGCTGCGGCCGGGCTGCGCCTAGCGCCGCGTGGGCGGGCAGGGCCGATGCCCAAGGGACCGCGGGCCCCGGGCCCTGAAGCCTCCGGGGCCACGTCCCTGTGAGCGACGTGCGGGATCTTGGGCGGGGCGCCAAGCGCCGAAGGGTTTGCTGGGTCACGGCCGCCCTGGGCTGGGAGGTGGTCGCCAAACCCTCCGCCGCCGCCCGATACCCGAGACCTCCGTTCCCCCTGCCTGGGCGGGCGAGGGGGCCCTGCCGGGGCGGGCCGGCCGCCAGGCTGGCGTTAAGGCGCCAGCGCCAGCGAAACTGGGCCTCAAGAGGCCGCCCGCGGCCCCCCGCCCCCGTCTACGGCCATACCACCCTGAACGCGCCCGATCTCGTCTGATCTCGGAAGCTAAGCAGGGTCGGGCCTGGTTAGTACTTGGATGGGAGACCGCCTGGGAATACCGGGTGCTGTAGGCTTTTTGCCTCCCGCTCCGCCCGCCTTCTCCTTTACTCGCCCGCGGCGGGGGGGCCGCCGGCTCCGCCCCCGCCGAGCCCCGCTGCAGGCAGTAGGCAAGGTGGTTTACCTGCCCGAGCAGGAAGCTTGGGCGATGGCAGAAGTGGGAAGAAACTCTTGAGCACAGGTTCTTGGGATCCACGGAGCAGCGCATGCACATGCGATGGGTGCCTACACAGCTGGCTTGCTTGTCTGTGGGGAAAGGCGAGATGGGTCAGGGCCTGGGTTCCTGAGGGGCTGAGAATCAAGGCAGGGATAGAAGAAAGGGGACAGGCCCACATCCCCTGAACCCACGCCGGCGCCCACTCACCTTTGTGGAAAATACGATTGAAAAGTGCCCTCAAGAATCTCTTCAGATGCCTCCAGAGTTGAGGGAAGAAGGGGAGGGGGGAGGCCGGGAGCAGGGTGAGCCCTGAAATCCAACCCTTGTCCGGTCACACCCCAGCAGCCCTCCCACCTCAGCCCCTTCAAGACCCCAGGGCTCCCCCAACCGCGCTGCACAGATCCTGCCCTGACCATAGTCACCATGTTGATCCCCACGTTGAGCAAGATGAAGCTGACCGGGATCAGAAGAATTGAGTATCCTTGCTCCTGGCATTTCCTGGGGATGGGGCCAGTGAACGGCTCGGCTCGGTAGTAGTTTCGCTCACCCATGGCCGTTGGTCCCAGGACTGCCTGGGCCCTCTGCCCTCCAGTTTTAACTGGGAGCCAGACTGGGTCATAATGGGGCAGGTGGTGAGGTCACAGTGAGGGAGGGGGATGAAAAGGAGGGCCCAGAGTGGCATTCCCTGGTAACCAGGGTCAGGTAAGCTGAGCCTGGACAGTCAAACAGGGCCCGGTGGCCGGCATACATCCCCTCGAGCGGTCATTCATTCGCTCACCGCCCGCTGACTCACTTGTTCAAATGACACATTGCGTCTCTTGGCCCCTCTTGAGACTAGGAAGACCTTGGCCTCAGAGGCCTGCTGAAGGCCTGGCTGGAGTCCAGAGCCTCAGCCTTCTTCATGCCCTTCACTGGGCCTGGAGCTGGACCTGCCCAGATGTGGAACCTCCCAGTTTGGAAGCAACTTCTTGTATGAGGCTCTCTGTGGACAGGGACAGCTGAGACACAGAGGAGGTGCCCAGAGACCAGGGGTTTGGAGTCTGCAGCTGCAGATGTACTTAGTGCATGGTATAGGACCAGGAGGGGCCTGCTGGCACAACTGTGGCCACTAAACCAAAGGGACCCTCAGGCCAAGAAGGGGACACTGGCTTCTTATTGCAGGAAGCCAAGCGCAGGGACCCAGGCTGGCAGAAGGAGTGGCGCTTCCAAGCCACAGACCACCAATGTTTCCTGGACTCTGGCGCTCTTTATTCCTCTCTCCATGCCCTGCCGCCCCCTGCCCCTGCCCCCATTTGCTGCTGGTAAGTTCATTTTCCCAGTCTGGCTCCCGTGCAGAGAGGGCCTGGAGGCCGAGGTGGAAGGTAGCAGCGAGTTGGCCCACGCTTGGCCCTCCTGCGGTTGCCGCTTCAGCACCAGACTGTCATACACCTGGTAGTTGGCATTGCCTCCCGGGTTCCGGCTGAGTGGCATGAAGGTGGGCGGGGGTGGAGGGTGCTCGGTAGCCTGGACGTCGGGCAGGAGGTCAGAGGGGCGGAGGAGCAGCACTGAGCTGGGAGCCGGGGCCCGCTGGTCCGAGGCCTCGGCCAGTACCGTGAGGGAGGCGGAGGTGGCCACAGGGCGCCGCAAGGGCAGGATCTCAGCCCATTCGGCCGCCGGGTGCCGCACCTCGTGGGGATCGCGGGAGTAATCCAAGTGTCCCGCGGAGGGATGCAGGCTGCGGTTGGACTCGCTGTGAGCACAGCTGGGGAGGCTACGTCTGTGGGCCGGTGGGGTGTCACGCTACCAGGCATCGGGCCGGTAGACCCGAGGCACCAGAGCGGACGGAGGCTCAGAGCCCTCCAGACCCAGACTCCGCCGCGGGCCCAGTTGCCGTCCTTTCGGCCCGCGAGCCCCTCGACCTGCACCTGGCCGCCCCCACCGGCGCCCAGCCCCGGCGCCGCCACCTGTGTGCCGGTGTGTCCCTCCACAGCTCCCTCCGACAAAAGCCCCGCCCCACCACCACCCCGCCCCTCTGGCGTGTCACCGCGGTTGGGTGCGGGAGCGGGATCGAGGGCAGGGGCCGCTTCCCCGGGCCTGCCGGCCACCAGGGGCGGGGTCCTGAGCTCGGCGGGGGGTGTGGGGGCAAGGGTGGCCTTGCCGGGGCTGAGGGGCCGTGGCGACTCAATGGTGGCTCCCGGTGGCTTCGGGCCGGCTGCTGTCGGGCAGGAGGGCCGGCCCGGGCTGCGGCCGGGCTGCGCCTAGCGCCGCGTGGGCGGGCAGGGCCGATGCCCAAGGGACCGCGGGCCCCGGGCCCTGAAGCCTCCGGGGCCACGTCCCTGTGAGCGACGTGCGGGATCTTGGGCGGGGCGCCAAGCGCTGAAGGGTTGGCTGGGTCACGGCCGCCCTGGGCTGGGAGGTGGTCGCCAAACCCTCCGCCGCCGCCCGATACCCGAGACCTCCGTTTCCCCTGCCTGGGCGGGCGAGGGGGCCCTGCCGGGGCGGGCTGGCCGCCAGGCTGGCGTTAAGGCGCCAGCGCCAGCGAAACTGGGCCTCAAGAGGCCGCCCGCGGCCCCCCGCCCCCGTCTACGGCCATACCACCCTGAACGCGCCCGATCTCGTCTGATCTCGGAAGCTAAGCAGGGTCGGGCCTGGTTAGTACTTGGATGGGAGACCGCCTGGGAATACCGGGTGCTGTAGGCTTTTTGCCTCCCGCTCCGCCCGCCTTCTCCTTTACTCGCCCGCGGCGGGGGCCGCCGGCTCCGCCCCCGCCGGGCCGCGCTGCAGGCCCCACCTCCTCAGGCCCCTCCCACCATGGCGCGCGCCGGCGGGGGCGCTCCCCGCCGGCCCGGCCGGCCAGGCGGCCAGAAGGCGGCCCTGGAAGGCAGCCGCACCCCAGACGCTCCCGGGGTGGCTGGCCCGGACCCAGACTCCGCCGCGGGCCCAGTTGCCGTCCTTTCGGCCCGCGAGCCCCTCGACCTGCACCTGGCCGCCCCCACCGGCGCCCAGCCCCGGCGCCGCCCACCTGTGTGCCGGTGTGTCCCTCCACAGCTCCCTCCGACAAAAGCCCCCGCCCCACCACCACCCCGCCCCTCTGGCGTGTCACCGCGGCCGGTGTGCGGGAGCGGGATCGAGGGCAGGTGGCCGCTTCCCCGGGCCTGCCGGCCACCAGGGGCGGGGTCCTGAGCTCGGCGGGGGGTGTGGGGGCAAGGGTGGCCTTGCCGGGGGCTGAGGGGCCGTGGCGACTCAATGGAGGCTCGCGGTGGCTTCGGGGCCGGCTGCTGTCGGGCAGGAGGGGCCGGCCCGGGCTGCGGCCGGGCTGCGCCTAGCGCCGCGTGGGCGGGCAGGGCCGATGCCCAAGGGACCCGCGGGCCCCGGGCCCTGAAGCCTCCGGGGCCACGTCCCTGTGAGCGACGTGCGGGATCTTGGGCGGGGCGCCAAGCGCCGAAGGGTTTGCTGGGTCACGGCCGCCCTGGGCTGGGAGGTGGTCGCCAAACCCTCCGCCGCCGCCCGATACCCGAGACCTCCGTTCCCCCCTGCCTGGGCGGGCGAGGGGGCCCTGCCGGGGCGGGCCGGCCGCCAGGCTGGCGTTAAGGCGCCAGCGCCAGCGAAACTGGGCCTCAAGAGGCCGCCCGCGGCCCCACCGCCCCCCGTCTACGGCCATACCACCCTGAACGCGCCCGATCTCGTCTGATCTCGGAAGCTAAGCAGGGTCGGGCCTGGTTAGTACTTGGATGGGAGACCGCCTGGGAATACCGGGTGCTGTAGGCTTTTTGCCTCCCGCTCCGCCCGCCTTCTCCTTTACTCGCCCCGCGGCGGGGGGGCCGCCGGCTCCGCCCCCGCCGAGCCCCGCTGCAGGCAGTAGGCAAGGTGGTTTACCTGCCCGAGCAGGAAGCTTGGGCGATGGCAGAAGTGGAAGAAACTCTTGAGCACATCCACGGAGCAGCGCATGCACATGCGATGGGTGCCTACACAGCTGGCTTGCTTGTCTGTGGGGAAAGGCGAGATGGGTCAGGGCCTGGGTTCCTGAGGGGCTGAGAATCAAGGCAGGGATAGAAGAAAGGGGACAGGCCCACATCCCCTGAACCCACGCCGGCGCCCACTCACCTTTGTGGAAAATACGATTGAAAAGTGCCCTCAAGAATCTCTTCAGATGCCTCCAGAGTTGAGGGAAGAAGGGGAGGGGGGAGGCCGGGAGCAGGGTGAGCCCTGAAATCCAACCCTTGTCCGGTCACACCCCAGCAGCCCTCCCACCTCAGCCCCTTCAAGACCCCAGGGCTCCCCCAACCGCGCTGCACAGATCCTGCCCTGACCATAGTCACCATGTTGATCCCCACGTTGAGCAAGATGAAGCTGACCGGGATCAGAAGAATTGAGTATCCTTGCTCCTGGCATTTCCTGGGGATGGGGCCAGTGAACGGCTCGGCTCGGTAGTAGTTTCGCTCACCCATGGCCGTTGGTCCCAGGACTGCCTGGGCCCTCTGCCCTCCAGTTTTAACTGGGAGCCAGACTGGGTCATAATGGGGCAGGTGGTGAGGTCACAGTGAGGGAGGGGGATGAAAAGGAGGGCCCAGAGTGGCATTCCCTGGTAACCAGGGTCAGGTAAGCTGAGCCTGGACAGTCAAACAGGGCCCGGTGGCCGGCATACATCCCCTCGAGCGGTCATTCATTCGCTCACCGCCCGCTGACTCACTTGTTCAAATGACACATTGCGTCTCTTGGCCCCTCTTGAGACTAGGAAGACCTTGGCCTCAGAGGCCTGCTGAAGGCCTGGCTGGAGTCCAGAGCCTCAGCCTTCTTCATGCCCTTCACTGGGCCTGGAGCTGGACCTGCCCAGATGTGGAACCTCCCAGTTTGGAAGCAACTTCTTGTATGAGGCTCTCTGTGGACAGGGACAGCTGAGACACAGAGGAGGTGCCCAGAGACCAGGGGTTTGGAGTCTGCAGCTGCAGATGTACTTAGTGCATGGTATAGGACCAGGAGGGGCCTGCTGGCACAACTGTGGCCACTAAACCAAAGGGACCCTCAGGCCAAGAAGGGGACACTGGCTTCTTATTGCAGGAAGCCAAGCGCAGGGACCCAGGCTGGCAGAAGGAGTGGCGCTTCCAAGCCACAGACCACCAATGTTTCCTGGACTCTGGCGCTCTTTATTCCTCTCTCCATGCCCTGCCGCCCCCTGCCCCTGCCCCCATTTGCTGCTGGTAAGTTCATTTTCCCAGTCTGGCTCCCGTGCAGAGAGGGCCTGGAGGCCGAGGTGGAAGGTAGCAGCGAGTTGGCCCACGCTTGGCCCTCCTGCGGTTGCCGCTTCAGCACCAGACTGTCATACACCTGGTAGTTGGCATTGCCTCCCGGGTTCCGGCTGAGTGGCATGAAGGTGGGCGGGGGTGGAGGGTGCTCGGTAGCCTGGACGTCGGGCAGGAGGTCAGAGGGGCGGAGGAGCAGCACTGAGCTGGGAGCCGGGGCCCGCTGGTCCGAGGCCTCGGCCAGTACCGTGAGGGAGGCGGAGGTGGCCACAGGGCGCCGCAAGGGCAGGATCTCAGCCCATTCGGCTGCCGGGTGCCGCACCTCGTGGGGATCGCGGGAGTAATCCAAGTGTCCCGCGGAGGGATGCAGGCTGCGGTTGGACTCGCTGTGAGCACAGCTGGGGAGGCTACGTCTGTGGGCCGGTGGGGTGTCACGCTACCAGGCATCGGGCCGGTAGACCCGAGGCACCAGAGCGGATGGAGGCTCAGAGCCCTCCAGACCCAGACTCCGCCGCGGGCCCAGTTGCCGTCCTTTCGGCCCGCGAGCCCCTCGACCTGCACCTGGCCGCCCCCACCGGCGCCCAGCCCCGGCGCCGCCACCTGTGTGCCGGTGTGTCCCTCCACAGCTCCCTCCGACAAAAGCCCCGCCCCACCACCACCCCGCCCCTCTGGCGTGTCACCGCGGTTGGGTGCGGGAGCGGGATCGAGGGCAGGGGCCGCTTCCCCGGGCCTGCCGGCCACCAGGGGCGGGGTCCTGAGCTCGGCGGGGGGTGTGGGGGCAAGGGTGGCCTTGCCGGGGCTGAGGGGCCGTGGCGACTCAATGGTGGCTCCCGGTGGCTTCGGGCCGGCTGCTGTCGGGCAGGAGGGCCGGCCCGGGCTGCGGCCGGGCTGCGCCTAGCGCCGCGTGGGCGGGCAGGGCCGATGCCCAAGGGACCGCGGGCCCCGGGCCCTGAAGCCTCCGGGGCCACGTCCCTGTGAGCGACGTGCGGGATCTTGGGCGGGGCGCCAAGCGCTGAAGGGTTGGCTGGGTCACGGCCGCCCTGGGCTGGGAGGTGGTCGCCAAACCCTCCGCCGCCGCCCGATACCCGAGACCTCCGTTTCCCCTGCCTGGGCGGGCGAGGGGGCCCTGCCGGGGCGGGCTGGCCGCCAGGCTGGCGTTAAGGCGCCAGCGCCAGCGAAACTGGGCCTCAAGAGGCCGCCCGCGGCCCCCCGCCCCCGTCTACGGCCATACCACCCTGAACGCGCCCGATCTCGTCTGATCTCGGAAGCTAAGCAGGGTCGGGCCTGGTTAGTACTTGGATGGGAGACCGCCTGGGAATACCGGGTGCTGTAGGCTTTTTGCCTCCCGCTCCGCCCGCCTTCTCCTTTACTCGCCCGCGGCGGGGGCCGCCGGCTCCGCCCCCGCCGGGCCGCGCTGCAGGCCCCACCTCCTCAGGCCCCTCCCACCATGGCGCGCGCCGGCGGGGGCGCTCCCCGCCGGCCCGGCCGGCCAGGCGGCCAGAAGGCGGCCCTGGAAGGCAGCCGCACCCCAGACGCTCCCGGGGTGGCTGGCCCGGACCCAGACTCCGCCGCGGGCCCAGTTGCCGTCCTTTCGGCCCGCGAGCCCCTCGACCTGCACCTGGCCGCCCCCACCGGCGCCCAGCCCCGGCGCCGCCACCTGTGTGCCGGTGTGTCCCTCCACAGCTCCCTCCGACAAAAGCCCCGCCCCACCACCACCCCGCCCCTCTGGCGTGTCACCGCGGCCGGGTGCGGGAGCGGGATCGAGGGCAGGGGCCGCTTCCCCGGGCCTGCCGGCCACCAGGGGCGGGGTCCTGAGCTCGGCGGGGGGTGTGGGGGCAAGGGTGGCCTTGCCGGGGCTGAGGGGCCGTGGCGACTCAATGGAGGCTCGCGGTGGCTTCGGGCCGGCTGCTGTCGGGCAGGAGGGCCGGCCCGGGCTGCGGCCGGGCTGCGCCTAGCGCCGCGTGGGCGGGCAGGGCCGATGCCCAAGGGACCGCGGGCCCCGGGCCCTGAAGCCTCCGGGGCCACGTCCCTGTGAGCGACGTGCGGGATCTTGGGCGGGGCGCCAAGCGCCGAAGGGTTTGCTGGGTCAGGGCCGCCCTGGGCTGGGAGGTGGTCGCCAAACCCTCCGCCGCCGCCCGATACCCGAGACCTCCGTTCCCCCTGCCTGGGCGGGCGAGGGGGCCCTGCCGGGACGGGCCGGCCGCCAGGCTGGCGTTAAGGCGCCAGCGCCAGCGAAACTGGTCCTCAAGAGGCAGCCGTCGGCCCCCGCCCCCGTCTACGGCCATACCACCCTGAACGCGCCCGATCTCGTCTGATCTCGGAAGCTAAGCAGGGTCGGGCCTGGTTAGTACTTGGATGGGAGACCGCCTGGGAATACCGGGTGCTGTAGGCTTTTTGCCTCCCGCTCCGCCCGCCTTCTCCTTTACTCGCCCGCGGCGGGGGGGCCGCCGGCTCCGCCCCCGCCGAGCCCCGCTGCAGGCAGTAGGCAAGGTGGTTTACCTGCCCGAGCAGGAAGCTTGGGCGATGGCAGAAGTGGGAAGAAACTCTTGAGCACAGGTTCTTGGGATCCACGGAGCAGCGCATGCACATGCGATGGGTGCCTACACAGCTGGCTTGCTTGTCTGTGGGGAAAGGCGAGATGGGTCAGGGCCTGGGTTCCTGAGGGGCTGAGAATCAAGGCAGGGATAGAAGAAAGGGGACAGGCCCACATCCCCTGAACCCACGCCGGCGCCCACTCACCTTTGTGGAAAATACGATTGAAAAGTGCCCTCAAGAATCTCTTCAGATGCCTCCAGAGTTGAGGGAAGAAGGGGAGGGGGGAGGCCGGGAGCAGGGTGAGCCCTGAAATCCAACCCTTGTCCGGTCACACCCCAGCAGCCCTCCCACCTCAGCCCCTTCAAGACCCCAGGGCGCCCCCAACCGCGCTGCACAGATCCTGCCCTGACCATAGTCACCATGTTGAACCCCACGTTGAGCAAGATGAAGCTGACCGGGATCAGAAGAATTGAGTATCCTTGCTCCTGGCATTTCCTGGGGATGGGGCCAGTGAACGGCTCGGCTCGGTAGTAGTTTCGCTCACCCATGGCCGTTGGTCCCAGGACTGCCTGGGCCCTCTGCCCTCCAGTTTTAACTGGGAGCCAGACTGGGTCATAATGGGGCAGGTGGTGAGGTCACAGTGAGGGAGGGGGATGAAAAGGAGGGCCCAGAGTGGCATTCCCTGGTAACCAGGGTCAGGTAAGCTGAGCCTGGACAGTCAAACAGGGCCCGGTGGCCGGCATACATCCCCTCGAGCGGTCATTCATTCGCTCACCGCCCGCTGACTCACTTGTTCAAATGACACATTGCGTCTCTTGGCCCCTCTTGAGACTAGGAAGACCTTGGCCTCAGAGGCCTGCTGAAGGCCTGGCTGGAGTCCAGAGCCTCAGCCTTCTTCATGCCCTTCACTGGGCCTGGAGCTGGACCTGCCCAGATGTGGAACCTCCCAGTTTGGAAGCAACTTCTTGTATGAGGCTCTCTGTGGACAGGGACAGCTGAGACACAGAGGAGGTGCCCAGAGACCAGGGGTTTGGAGTCTGCAGCTGCAGATGTACTTAGTGCATGGTATAGGACCAGGAGGGGCCTGCTGGCACAACTGTGGCCACTAAACCAAAGGGACCCTCAGGCCAAGAAGGGGACACTGGCTTCTTATTGCAGGAAGCCAAGCGCAGGGACCCAGGCTGGCAGAAGGAGTGGCGCTTCCAAGCCACAGACCACCAATGTTTCCTGGACTCTGGCGCTCTTTATTCCTCTCTCCATGCCCTGCCGCCCCCTGCCCCTGCCCCCATTTGCTGCTGGTAAGTTCATTTTCCCAGTCTGGCTCCCGTGCAGAGAGGGCCTGGAGGCCGAGGTGGAAGGTAGCAGCGAGTTGGCCCACGCTTGGCCCTCCTGCGGTTGCCGCTTCAGCACCAGACTGTCATACACCTGGTAGTTGGCATTGCCTCCCGGGTTCCGGCTGAGTGGCATGAAGGTGGGCGGGGGTGGAGGGTGCTCGGTAGCCTGGACGTCGGGCAGGAGGTGAGAGGGGCGGAGGAGCAGCGCTGAGCTGGGAGCCGGGGCCCGCTGGTCCGAGGCCTCGGCCAGTACCGTGAGGGAGGCGGAGGTGGCCACAGGGCGCCGCAAGGGCAGGATCTCAGCCCATTCGGCCGCCGGGTGCCGCACCTCGTGGGGATCGCGGGAGTAATCCAAGTGTCCCGCGGAGGGATGCAGGCTGCGGTTGGACTCGCTGTGAGCACAGCTGGGGAGGCTACGTCTGTGGGCCGGTGGGGTGTCACGCTACCAGGCATCGGGCCGGTAGACCCGAGGCACCAGAGCGGATGGAGGCTCAGAGCCCTCCAGACCCAGACTCCGCCGCGGGCCCAGTTGCCGTCCTTTCGGCCCGCGAGCCCCTCGACCTGCACCTGGCCGCCCCCACCGGCGCCCAGCCCCGGCGCCGCCACCTGTGTGCCGGTGTGTCCCTCCACAGCTCCCTCCGACAAAAGCCCCGCCCCACCACCACCCCGCCCCTCTGGCGTGTCACCGCGGTTGGGTGCGGGAGCGGGATCGAGGGCAGGGGCCGCTTCCCCGGGCCTGCCGGCCACCAGGGGCGGGGTCCTGAGCTCGGCGGGGGGTGTGGGGGCAAGGGTGGCCTTGCCGGGGCTGAGGGGCCGTGGCGACTCAATGGTGGCTCCCGGTGGCTTCGGGCCGGCTGCTGTCGGGCAGGAGGGCCGGCCCGGGCTGCGGCCGGGCTGCGCCTAGCGCCGCGTGGGCGGGCAGGGCCGATGCCCAAGGGACCGCGGGCCCCGGGCCCTGAAGCCTCCGGGGCCACGTCCCTGTGAGCGACGTGCGGGATCTTGGGCGGGGCGCCAAGCGCTGAAGGGTTGGCTGGGTCACGGCCGCCCTGGGCTGGGAGGTGGTCGCCAAACCCTCCGCCGCCGCCCGATACCCGAGACCTCCGTTTCCCCTGCCTGGGCGGGCGAGGGGGCCCTGCCGGGGCGGGCTGGCCGCCAGGCTGGCGTTAAGGCGCCAGCGCCAGCGAAACTGGGCCTCAAGAGGCCGCCCGCGGCCCCCCGCCCCCGTCTACGGCCATACCACCCTGAACGCGCCCGATCTCGTCTGATCTCGGAAGCTAAGCAGGGTCGGGCCTGGTTAGTACTTGGATGGGAGACCGCCTGGGAATACCGGGTGCTGTAGGCTTTTTGCCTCCCGCTCCGCCCGCCTTCTCCTTTACTCGCCCGCGGCGGGGGCCGCCGGCTCCGCCCCCGCCGGGCCGCGCTGCAGGCCCCACCTCCTCAGGCCCCTCCCACCATGGCGCGCGCCGGCGGGGGCGCTCCCCGCCGGCCCGGCCGGCCAGGCGGCCAGAAGGCGGCCCTGGAAGGCAGCCGCACCCCAGACGCTCCCGGGGTGGCTGGCCCGGACCCAGACTCCGCCGCGGGCCCAGTTGCCGTCCTTTCGGCCCGCGAGCCCCTCGACCTGCACCTGGCCGCCCCCACCGGCGCCCAGCCCCGGCGCCGCCACCTGTGTGCCGGTGTGTCCCTCCACAGCTCCCTCCGACAAAAGCCCCGCCCCACCACCACCCCGCCCCTCTGGCGTGTCACCGCGGCCGGGTGCGGGAGCGGGATCGAGGGCAGGGGCCGCTTCCCCGGGCCTGCCGGCCACCAGGGGCGGGGTCCTGAGCTCGGCGGGGGGTGTGGGGGCAAGGGTGGCCTTGCCGGGGCTGAGGGGCCGTGGCGACTCAATGGAGGCTCGCGGTGGCTTCGGGCCGGCTGCTGTCGGGCAGGAGGGCCGGCCCGGGCTGCGGCCGGGCTGCGCCTAGCGCCGCGTGGGCGGGCAGGGCCGATGCCCAAGGGACCGCGGGCCCCGGGCCCTGAAGCCTCCGGGGCCACGTCCCTGTGAGCGACGTGCGGGATCTTGGGCGGGGCGCCAAGCGCCGAAGGGTTTGCTGGGTCACGGCCGCCCTGGGCTGGGAGGTGGTCGCCAAACCCTCCGCCGCCGCCCGATACCCGAGACCTCCGTTCCCCCTGCCTGGGCGGGCGAGGGGGCCCTGCCGGGGCGGGCCGGCCGCCAGGCTGGCGTTAAGGCGCCAGCGCCAGCGAAACTGGGCCTCAAGAGGCCGCCCGCGGCCCCCCGCCCCCGTCTACGGCCATACCACCCTGAACGCGCCCGATCTCGTCTGATCTCGGAAGCTAAGCAGGGTCGGGCCTGGTTAGTACTTGGATGGGAGACCGCCTGGGAATACCGGGTGCTGTAGGCTTTTTGCCTCCCACTCCGCCCGCCTTCTCCTTTACTCGCCCGCGGCGGGGGGGCCGCCGGCTCCGCCCCCGCCGAGCCCCGCTGCAGGCAGTAGGCAAGGTGGTTTACCTGCCCGAGCAGGAAGCTTGGGCGATGGCAGAAGTGGGAAGAAACTCTTGAGCACAGGTTCTTGGGATCCACGGAGCAGCGCATGCACATGCGATGGGTGCCTACACAGCTGGCTTGCTTGTCTGTGGGGAAAGGCGAGATGGGTCAGGGCCTGGGTTCCTGAGGGGCTGAGAATCAAGGCAGGGATAGAAGAAAGGGGACAGGCCCACATCCCCTGAACCCACGCCGGCGCCCACTCACCTTTGTGGAAAATACGATTGAAAAGTGCCCTCAAGAATCTCTTCAGATGCCTCCAGAGTTGAGGGAAGAAGGGGAGGGGGGAGGCCGGGAGCAGGGTGAGCCCTGAAATCCAACCCTTGTCCGGTCACACCCCAGCAGCCCTCCCACCTCAGCCCCTTCAAGACCCCAGGGCTCCCCCAACCGCGCTGCACAGATCCTGCCCTGACCATAGTCACCATGTTGATCCCCACGTTGAGCAAGATGAAGCTGACCGGGATCAGAAGAATTGAGTATCCTTGCTCCTGGCATTTCCTGGGGATGGGGCCAGTGAACGGCTCGGCTCGGTAGTAGTTTCGCTCACCCATGGCCGTTGGTCCCAGGACTGCCTGGGCCCTCTGCCCTCCAGTTTTAACTGGGAGCCAGACTGGGTCATAATGGGGCAGGTGGTGAGGTCACAGTGAGGGAGGGGGATGAAAAGGAGGGCCCAGAGTGGCATTCCCTGGTAACCAGGGTCAGGTAAGCTGAGCCTGGACAGTCAAACAGGGCCCGGTGGCCGGCATACATCCCCTCGAGCGGTCATTCATTCGCTCACCGCCCGCTGACTCACTTGTTCAAATGACACATTGCGTCTCTTGGCCCCTCTTGAGACTAGGAAGACCTTGGCCTCAGAGGCCTGCTGAAGGCCTGGCTGGAGTCCAGAGCCTCAGCCTTCTTCATGCCCTTCACTGGGCCTGGAGCTGGACCTGCCCAGATGTGGAACCTCCCAGTTTGGAAGCAACTTCTTGTATGAGGCTCTCTGTGGACAGGGACAGCTGAGACACAGAGGAGGTGCCCAGAGACCAGGGGTTTGGAGTCTGCAGCTGCAGATGTACTTAGTGCATGGTATAGGACCAGGAGGGGCCTGCTGGCACAACTGTGGCCACTAAACCAAAGGGACCCTCAGGCCAAGAAGGGGACACTGGCTTCTTATTGCAGGAAGCCAAGCGCAGGGACCCAGGCTGGCAGAAGGAGTGGCGCTTCCAAGCCACAGACCACCAATGTTTCCTGGACTCTGGCGCTCTTTATTCCTCTCTCCATGCCCTGCCGCCCCCTGCCCCTGCCCCCATTTGCTGCTGGTAAGTTCATTTTCCCAGTCTGGCTCCCGTGCAGAGAGGGCCTGGAGGCCGAGGTGGAAGGTAGCAGCGAGTTGGCCCACGCTTGGCCCTCCTGCGGTTGCCGCTTCAGCACCAGACTGTCATACACCTGGTAGTTGGCATTGCCTCCCGGGTTCCGGCTGAGTGGCATGAAGGTGGGCGGGGGTGGAGGGTGCTCGGTAGCCTGGACGTCGGGCAGGAGGTCAGAGGGGCGGAGGAGCAGCACTGAGCTGGGAGCCGGGGCCCGCTGGTCCGAGGCCTCGGCCAGTACCGTGAGGGAGGCGGAGGTGGCCACAGGGCGCCGCAAGGGCAGGATCTCAGCCCATTCGGCTGCCGGGTGCCGCACCTCGTGGGGATCGCGGGAGTAATCCAAGTGTCCCGCGGAGGGATGCAGGCTGCGGTTGGACTCGCTGTGAGCACAGCTGGGGAGGCTACGTCTGTGGGCCGGTGGGGTGTCACGCTACCAGGCATCGGGCCGGTAGACCCGAGGCACCAGAGCGGATGGAGGCTCAGAGCCCTCCAGACCCAGACTCCGCCGCGGGCCCAGTTGCCGTCCTTTCGGCCCGCGAGCCCCTCGACCTGCACCTGGCCGCCCCCACCGGCGCCCAGCCCCGGCGCCGCCACCTGTGTGCCGGTGTGTCCCTCCACAGCTCCCTCCGACAAAAGCCCCGCCCCACCACCACCCCGCCCCTCTGGCGTGTCACCGCGGTTGGGTGCGGGAGCGGGATCGAGGGCAGGGGCCGCTTCCCCGGGCCTGCCGGCCACCAGGGGCGGGGTCCTGAGCTCGGCGGGGGGTGTGGGGGCAAGGGTGGCCTTGCCGGGGCTGAGGGGCCGTGGCGACTCAATGGTGGCTCCCGGTGGCTTCGGGCCGGCTGCTGTCGGGCAGGAGGGCCGGCCCGGGCTGCGGCCGGGCTGCGCCTAGCGCCGCGTGGGCGGGCAGGGCCGATGCCCAAGGGACCGCGGGCCCCGGGCCCTGAAGCCTCCGGGGCCACGTCCCTGTGAGCGACGTGCGGGATCTTGGGCGGGGCGCCAAGCGCTGAAGGGTTTGCTGGGTCACGGCCGCCCTGGGCTGGGAGGTGGTCGCCAAACCCTCCGCCGCCGCCCGATACCCGAGACCTCCGTTTCCCCTGCCTGGGCGGGCGAGGGGGCCCTGCCGGGGCGGGCTGGCCGCCAGGCTGGCGTTAAGGCGCCAGCGCCAGCGAA
This sequence comes from Pseudorca crassidens, assembly GCF_039906515.1. Taxonomy (NCBI): domain Eukaryota; kingdom Metazoa; phylum Chordata; class Mammalia; order Artiodactyla; family Delphinidae; genus Pseudorca; species Pseudorca crassidens. The sequence goes on from NC_090314.1 coordinate 25,142,428, forward strand.
ACTGGGCCTCAAGAGGCCGCCCGCGGCCCCCCGCCCCCGTCTACGGCCATACCACCCTGAACGCGCCCGATCTCGTCTGATCTCGGAAGCTAAGCAGGGTCGGGCCTGGTTAGTACTTGGATGGGAGACCGCCTGGGAATACCGGGTGCTGTAGGCTTTTTGCCTCCCGCTCCGCCCGCCTTCTCCTTTACTCGCCCGCGGCGGGGGCCGCCGGCTCCGCCCCCGCCGGGCCGCGCTGCAGGCCCCACCTCCACAGGCCCCTCCCACCATGGCGCGCGCCGGCGGGGGCGCTCCCCGCCGGCCCGGCCGGCCAGGCGGCCAGAAGGCGGCCCTGGAAGGCAGCCGCACCCCAGACGCTCCCGGGGTGGCTGGCCCGGACCCAGACTCCGCCGCGGGCCCAGTTGCCGTCCTTTCGGCCCGCGAGCCCCTCGACCTGCACCTGGCCGCCCCCACCGGCGCCCAGCCCCGGCGCCGCCACCTGTGTGCCGGTGTGTCCCTCCACAGCTCCCTCCGACAAAAGCCCCGCCCCACCACCACCCCGCCCCTCTGGCGTGTCACCGCGGCCGGGTGCGGGAGCGGGATCGAGGGCAGGGGCCGCTTCCCCGGGCCTGCCGGCCACCAGGGGCGGGGTCCTGAGCTCGGCGGGGGGTGTGGGGGCAAGGGTGGCCTTGCCGGGGCTGAGGGGCCGTGGCGACTCAATGGAGGCTCGCGGTGGCTTCGGGCCGGCTGCTGTCGGGCAGGAGGGCCGGCCCGGGCTGCGGCCGGGCTGCGCCTAGCGCCGCGTGGGCGGGCAGGGCCGATGCCCAAGGGACCGCGGGCCCCGGGCCCTGAAGCCTCCGGGGCCACGTCCCTGTGAGCGACGTGCGGGATCTTGGGCGGGGCGCCAAGCGCCGAAGGGTTTGCTGGGTCAGGGCCGCCCTGGGCTGGGAGGTGGTCGCCAAACCCTCCGCCGCCGCCCGATACCCGAGACCTCCGTTCCCCCTGCCTGGGCGGGCGAGGGGGCCCTGCCGGGACGGGCCGGCCGCCAGGCTGGCGTTAAGGCGCCAGCGCCAGCGAAACTGGTCCTCAAGAGGCAGCCGTCGGCCCCCGCCCCCGTCTACGGCCATACCACCCTGAACGCGCCCGATCTCGTCTGATCTCGGAAGCTAAGCAGGGTCGGGCCTGGTTAGTACTTGGATGGGAGACCGCCTGGGAATACCGGGTGCTGTAGGCTTTTTGCCTCCCGCTCCGCCCGCCTTCTCCTTTACTCGCCCGCGGCGGGGGGGCCGCCGGCTCCGCCCCCGCCGAGCCCCGCTGCAGGCAGTAGGCAAGGTGGTTTACCTGCCCGAGCAGGAAGCTTGGGCGATGGCAGAAGTGGGAAGAAACTCTTGAGCACAGGTTCTTGGGATCCACGGAGCAGCGCATGCACATGCGATGGGTGCCTACACAGCTGGCTTGCTTGTCTGTGGGGAAAGGCGAGATGGGTCAGGGCCTGGGTTCCTGAGGGGCTGAGAATCAAGGCAGGGATAGAAGAAAGGGGACAGGCCCACATCCCCTGAACCCACGCCGGCGCCCACTCACCTTTGTGGAAAATACGATTGAAAAGTGCCCTCAAGAATCTCTTCAGATGCCTCCAGAGTTGAGGGAAGAAGGGGAGGGGGGAGGCCGGGAGCAGGGTGAGCCCTGAAATCCAACCCTTGTCCGGTCACACCCCAGCAGCCCTCCCACCTCAGCCCCTTCAAGACCCCAGGGCTCCCCCAACCGCGCTGCACAGATCCTGCCCTGACCATAGTCACCATGTTGATCCCCACGTTGAGCAAGATGAAGCTGACCGGGATCAGAAGAATTGAGTATCCTTGCTCCTGGCATTTCCTGGGGATGGGGCCAGTGAACGGCTCGGCTCGGTAGTAGTTTCGCTCACCCATGGCCGTTGGTCCCAGGACTGCCTGGGCCCTCTGCCCTCCAGTTTTAACTGGGAGCCAGACTGGGTCATAATGGGGCAGGTGGTGAGGTCACAGTGAGGGAGGGGGATGAAAAGGAGGGCCCAGAGTGGCATTCCCTGGTAACCAGGGTCAGGTAAGCTGAGCCTGGACAGTCAAACAGGGCCCGGTGGCCGGCATACATCCCCTCGAGCGGTCATTCATTCGCTCACCGCCCGCTGACTCACTTGTTCAAATGACACATTGCGTCTCTTGGCCCCTCTTGAGACTAGGAAGACCTTGGCCTCAGAGGCCTGCTGAAGGCCTGGCTGGAGTCCAGAGCCTCAGCCTTCTTCATGCCCTTCACTGGGCCTGGAGCTGGACCTGCCCAGATGTGGAACCTCCCAGTTTGGAAGCAACTTCTTGTATGAGGCTCTCTGTGGACAGGGACAGCTGAGACACAGAGGAGGTGCCCAGAGACCAGGGGTTTGGAGTCTGCAGCTGCAGATGTACTTAGTGCATGGTATAGGACCAGGAGGGGCCTGCTGGCACAACTGTGGCCACTAAACCAAAGGGACCCTCAGGCCAAGAAGGGGACACTGGCTTCTTATTGCAGGAAGCCAAGCGCAGGGACCCAGGCTGGCAGAAGGAGTGGCGCTTCCAAGCCACAGACCACCAATGTTTCCTGGACTCTGGCGCTCTTTATTCCTCTCTCCATGCCCTGCCGCCCCCTGCCCCTGCCCCCATTTGCTGCTGGTAAGTTCATTTTCCCAGTCTGGCTCCCGTGCAGAGAGGGCCTGGAGGCCGAGGTGGAAGGTAGCAGCGAGTTGGCCCACGCTTGGCCCTCCTGCGGTTGCCGCTTCAGCACCAGACTGTCATACACCTGGTAGTTGGCATTGCCTCCCGGGTTCCGGCTGAGTGGCATGAAGGTGGGCGGGGGTGGAGGGTGCTCGGTAGCCTGGACGTCGGGCAGGAGGTCAGAGGGGCGGAGGAGCAGCACTGAGCTGGGAGCCGGGGCCCGCTGGTCCGAGGCCTCGGCCAGTACCGTGAGGGAGGCGGAGGTGGCCACAGGGCGCCGCAAGGGCAGGATCTCAGCCCATTCGGCTGCCGGGTGCCGCACCTCGTGGGGATCGCGGGAGTAATCCAAGTGTCCCGCGGAGGGATGCAGGCTGCGGTTGGACTCGCTGTGAGCACAGCTGGGGAGGCTACGTCTGTGGGCCGGTGGGGTGTCACGCTACCAGGCATCGGGCCGGTAGACCCGAGGCACCAGAGCGGATGGAGGCTCAGAGCCCTCCAGACCCAGACTCCGCCGCGGGCCCAGTTGCCGTCCTTTCGGCCCGCGAGCCCCTCGACCTGCACCTGGCCGCCCCCACCGGCGCCCAGCCCCGGCGCCGCCACCTGTGTGCCGGTGTGTCCCTCCACAGCTCCCTCCGACAAAAGCCCCGCCCCACCACCACCCCGCCCCTCTGGCGTGTCACCGCGGTTGGGTGCGGGAGCGGGATCGAGGGCAGGGGCCGCTTCCCCGGGCCTGCCGGCCACCAGGGGCGGGGTCCTGAGCTCGGCGGGGGGTGTGGGGGCAAGGGTGGCCTTGCCGGGGCTGAGGGGCCGTGGCGACTCAATGGTGGCTCCCGGTGGCTTCGGGCCGGCTGCTGTCGGGCAGGAGGGCCGGCCCGGGCTGCGGCCGGGCTGCGCCTAGCGCCGCGTGGGCGGGCAGGGCCGATGCCCAAGGGACCGCGGGCCCCGGGCCCTGAAGCCTCCGGGGCCACGTCCCTGTGAGCGACGTGCGGGATCTTGGGCGGGGCGCCAAGCGCTGAAGGGTTTGCTGGGTCACGGCCGCCCTGGGCTGGGAGGTGGTCGCCAAACCCTCCGCCGCCGCCCGATACCCGAGACCTCCGTTTCCCCTGCCTGGGCGGGCGAGGGGGCCCTGCCGGGGCGGGCTGGCCGCCAGGCTGGCGTTAAGGCGCCAGCGCCAGCGAAACTGGGCCTCAAGAGGCCGCCCGCGGCCCCCCGCCCCCGTCTACGGCCATACCACCCTGAACGCGCCCGATCTCGTCTGATCTCGGAAGCTAAGCAGGGTCGGGCCTGGTTAGTACTTGGATGGGAGACCGCCTGGGAATACCGGGTGCTGTAGGCTTTTTGCCTCCCGCTCCGCCCGCCTTCTCCTTTACTCGCCCGCGGCGGGGGCCGCCGGCTCCGCCCCCGCCGGGCCGCGCTGCAGGCCCCACCTCCTCAGGCCCCTCCCACCATGGCGCGCGCCGGCGGGGGCGCTCCCCGCCGGCCCGGCCGGCCAGGCGGCCAGAAGGCGGCCCTGGAAGGCAGCCGCACCCCAGACGCTCCCGGGGTGGCTGGCCCGGACCCAGACTCCGCCGCGGGCCCAGTTGCCGTCCTTTCGGCCCGCGAGCCCCTCGACCTGCACCTGGCCGCCCCCACCGGCGCCCAGCCCCGGCGCCGCCACCTGTGTGCCGGTGTGTCCCTCCACAGCTCCCTCCGACAAAAGCCCCGCCCCACCACCACCCCGCCCCTCTGGCGTGTCACCGCGGCCGGGTGCGGGAGCGGGATCGAGGGCAGGGGCCGCTTCCCCGGGCCTGCCGGCCACCAGGGGCGGGGTCCTGAGCTCGGCGGGGGGTGTGGGGGCAAGGGTGGCCTTGCCGGGGCTGAGGGGCCGTGGCGACTCAATGGAGGCTCGCGGTGGCTTCGGGCCGGCTGCTGTCGGGCAGGAGGGCCGGCCCGGGCTGCGGCCGGGCTGCGCCTAGCGCCGCGTGGGCGGGCAGGGCCGATGCCCAAGGGACCGCGGGCCCCGGGCCCTGAAGCCTCCGGGGCCACGTCCCTGTGAGCGACGTGCGGGATCTTGGGCGGGGCGCCAAGCGCCGAAGGGTTTGCTGGGTCAGGGCCGCCCTGGGCTGGGAGGTGGTCGCCAAACCCTCCGCCGCCGCCCGATACCCGAGACCTCCGTTCCCCCTGCCTGGGCGGGCGAGGGGGCCCTGCCGGGACGGGCCGGCCGCCAGGCTGGCGTTAAGGCGCCAGCGCCAGCGAAACTGGTCCTCAAGAGGCAGCCGTCGGCCCCCGCCCCCGTCTACGGCCATACCACCCTGAACGCGCCCGATCTCGTCTGATCTCGGAAGCTAAGCAGGGTCGGGCCTGGTTAGTACTTGGATGGGAGACCGCCTGGGAATACCGGGTGCTGTAGGCTTTTTGCCTCCCGCTCCGCCCGCCTTCTCCTTTACTCGCCCGCGGCGGGGGGGCCGCCGGCTCCGCCCCCGCCGAGCCCCGCTGCAGGCAGTAGGCAAGGTGGTTTACCTGCCCGAGCAGGAAGCTTGGGCGATGGCAGAAGTGGGAAGAAACTCTTGAGCACAGGTTCTTGGGATCCACGGAGCAGCGCATGCACATGCGATGGGTGCCTACACAGCTGGCTTGCTTGTCTGTGGGGAAAGGCGAGATGGGTCAGGGCCTGGGTTCCTGAGGGGCTGAGAATCAAGGCAGGGATAGAAGAAAGGGGACAGGCCCACATCCCCTGAACCCACGCCGGCGCCCACTCACCTTTGTGGAAAATACGATTGAAAAGTGCCCTCAAGAATCTCTTCAGATGCCTCCAGAGTTGAGGGAAGAAGGGGAGGGGGGAGGCCGGGAGCAGGGTGAGCCCTGAAATCCAACCCTTGTCCGGTCACACCCCAGCAGCCCTCCCACCTCAGCCCCTTCAAGACCCCAGGGCTCCCCCAACCGCGCTGCACAGATCCTGCCCTGACCATAGTCACCATGTTGATCCCCACGTTGAGCAAGATGAAGCTGACCGGGATCAGAAGAATTGAGTATCCTTGCTCCTGGCATTTCCTGGGGATGGGGCCAGTGAACGGCTCGGCTCGGTAGTAGTTTCGCTCACCCATGGCCGTTGGTCCCAGGACTGCCTGGGCCCTCTGCCCTCCAGTTTTAACTGGGAGCCAGACTGGGTCATAATGGGGCAGGTGGTGAGGTCACAGTGAGGGAGGGGGATGAAAAGGAGGGCCCAGAGTGGCATTCCCTGGTAACCAGGGTCAGGTAAGCTGAGCCTGGACAGTCAAACAGGGCCCGGTGGCCGGCATACATCCCCTCGAGCGGTCATTCATTCGCTCACCGCCCGCTGACTCACTTGTTCAAATGACACATTGCGTCTCTTGGCCCCTCTTGAGACTAGGAAGACCTTGGCCTCAGAGGCCTGCTGAAGGCCTGGCTGGAGTCCAGAGCCTCAGCCTTCTTCATGCCCTTCACTGGGCCTGGAGCTGGACCTGCCCAGATGTGGAACCTCCCAGTTTGGAAGCAACTTCTTGTATGAGGCTCTCTGTGGACAGGGACAGCTGAGACACAGAGGAGGTGCCCAGAGACCAGGGGTTTGGAGTCTGCAGCTGCAGATGTACTTAGTGCATGGTATAGGACCAGGAGGGGCCTGCTGGCACAACTGTGGCCACTAAACCAAAGGGACCCTCAGGCCAAGAAGGGGACACTGGCTTCTTATTGCAGGAAGCCAAGCGCAGGGACCCAGGCTGGCAGAAGGAGTGGCGCTTCCAAGCCACAGACCACCAATGTTTCCTGGACTCTGGCGCTCTTTATTCCTCTCTCCATGCCCTGCCGCCCCCTGCCCCTGCCCCCATTTGCTGCTGGTAAGTTCATTTTCCCAGTCTGGCTCCCGTGCAGAGAGGGCCTGGAGGCCGAGGTGGAAGGTAGCAGCGAGTTGGCCCACGCTTGGCCCTCCTGCGGTTGCCGCTTCAGCACCAGACTGTCATACACCTGGTAGTTGGCATTGCCTCCCGGGTTCCGGCTGAGTGGCATGAAGGTGGGCGGGGGTGGAGGGTGCTCGGTAGCCTGGACGTCGGGCAGGAGGTCAGAGGGGCGGAGGAGCAGCACTGAGCTGGGAGCCGGGGCCCGCTGGTCCGAGGCCTCGGCCAGTACCGTGAGGGAGGCGGAGGTGGCCACAGGGCGCCGCAAGGGCAGGATCTCAGCCCATTCGGCTGCCGGGTGCCGCACCTCGTGGGGATCGCGGGAGTAATCCAAGTGTCCCGCGGAGGGATGCAGGCTGCGGTTGGACTCGCTGTGAGCACAGCTGGGGAGGCTACGTCTGTGGGCCGGTGGGGTGTCACGCTACCAGGCATCGGGCCGGTAGACCCGAGGCACCAGAGCGGATGGAGGCTCAGAGCCCTCCAGACCCAGACTCCGCCGCGGGCCCAGTTGCCGTCCTTTCGGCCCGCGAGCCCCTCGACCTGCACCTGGCCGCCCCCACCGGCGCCCAGCCCCGGCGCCGCCACCTGTGTGCCGGTGTGTCCCTCCACAGCTCCCTCCGACAAAAGCCCCGCCCCACCACCACCCCGCCCCTCTGGCGTGTCACCGCGGTTGGGTGCGGGAGCGGGATCGAGGGCAGGGGCCGCTTCCCCGGGCCTGCCGGCCACCAGGGGCGGGGTCCTGAGCTCGGCGGGGGGTGTGGGGGCAAGGGTGGCCTTGCCGGGGCTGAGGGGCCGTGGCGACTCAATGGTGGCTCCCGGTGGCTTCGGGCCGGCTGCTGTCGGGCAGGAGGGCCGGCCCGGGCTGCGGCCGGGCTGCGCCTAGCGCCGCGTGGGCGGGCAGGGCCGATGCCCAAGGGACCGCGGGCCCCGGGCCCTGAAGCCTCCGGGGCCACGTCCCTGTGAGCGACGTGCGGGATCTTGGGCGGGGCGCCAAGCGCTGAAGGGTTTGCTGGGTCACGGCCGCCCTGGGCTGGGAGGTGGTCGCCAAACCCTCCGCCGCCGCCCGATACCCGAGACCTCCGTTTCCCCTGCCTGGGCGGGCGAGGGGGCCCTGCCGGGGCGGGCTGGCCGCCAGGCTGGCGTTAAGGCGCCAGCGCCAGCGAAACTGGGCCTCAAGAGGCCGCCCGCGGCCCCCCGCCCCCGTCTACGGCCATACCACCCTGAACGCGCCCGATCTCGTCTGATCTCGGAAGCTAAGCAGGGTCGGGCCTGGTTAGTACTTGGATGGGAGACCGCCTGGGAATACCGGGTGCTGTAGGCTTTTTGCCTCCCGCTCCGCCCGCCTTCTCCTTTACTCGCCCGCGGCGGGGGCCGCCGGCTCCGCCCCCGCCGGGCCGCGCTGCAGGCCCCACCTCCTCAGGCCCCTCCCACCATGGCGCGCGCCGGCGGGGGCGCTCCCCGCCGGCCCGGCCGGCCAGGCGGCCAGAAGGCGGCCCTGGAAGGCAGCCGCACCCCAGACGCTCCCGGGGTGGCTGGCCCGGACCCAGACTCCGCCGCGGGCCCAGTTGCCGTCCTTTCGGCCCGCGAGCCCCTCGACCTGCACCTGGCCGCCCCCACCGGCGCCCAGCCCCGGCGCCGCCACCTGTGTGCCGGTGTGTCCCTCCACAGCTCCCTCCGACAAAAGCCCCGCCCCACCACCACCCCGCCCCTCTGGCGTGTCACCGCGGCCGGGTGCGGGAGCGGGATCGAGGGCAGGGGCCGCTTCCCCGGGCCTGCCGGCCACCAGGGGCGGGGTCCTGAGCTCGGCGGGGGGTGTGGGGGCAAGGGTGGCCTTGCCGGGGCTGAGGGGCCGTGGCGACTCAATGGAGGCTCGCGGTGGCTTCGGGCCGGCTGCTGTCGGGCAGGAGGGCCGGCCCGGGCTGCGGCCGGGCTGCGCCTAGCGCCGCGTGGGCGGGCAGGGCCGATGCCCAAGGGACCGCGGGCCCCGGGCCCTGAAGCCTCCGGGGCCACGTCCCTGTGAGCGACGTGCGGGATCTTGGGCGGGGCGCCAAGCGCCGAAGGGTTTGCTGGGTCAGGGCCGCCCTGGGCTGGGAGGTGGTCGCCAAACCCTCCGCCGCCGCCCGATACCCGAGACCTCCGTTCCCCCTGCCTGGGCGGGCGAGGGGGCCCTGCCGGGACGGGCCGGCCGCCAGGCTGGCGTTAAGGCGCCAGCGCCAGCGAAACTGGTCCTCAAGAGGCAGCCGTCGGCCCCCGCCCCCGTCTACGGCCATACCACCCTGAACGCGCCCGATCTCGTCTGATCTCGGAAGCTAAGCAGGGTCGGGCCTGGTTAGTACTTGGATGGGAGACCGCCTGGGAATACCGGGTGCTGTAGGCTTTTTGCCTCCCGCTCCGCCCGCCTTCTCCTTTACTCGCCCGCGGCGGGGGGGCCGCCGGCTCCGCCCCCGCCGAGCCCCGCTGCAGGCAGTAGGCAAGGTGGTTTACCTGCCCGAGCAGGAAGCTTGGGCGATGGCAGAAGTGGGAAGAAACTCTTGAGCACAGGTTCTTGGGATCCACGGAGCAGCGCATGCACATGCGATGGGTGCCTACACAGCTGGCTTGCTTGTCTGTGGGGAAAGGCGAGATGGGTCAGGGCCTGGGTTCCTGAGGGGCTGAGAATCAAGGCAGGGATAGAAGAAAGGGGACAGGCCCACATCCCCTGAACCCACGCCGGCGCCCACTCACCTTTGTGGAAAATACGATTGAAAAGTGCCCTCAAGAATCTCTTCAGATGCCTCCAGAGTTGAGGGAAGAAGGGGAGGGGGGAGGCCGGGAGCAGGGTGAGCCCTGAAATCCAACCCTTGTCCGGTCACACCCCAGCAGCCCTCCCACCTCAGCCCCTTCAAGACCCCAGGGCTCCCCCAACCGCGCTGCACAGATCCTGCCCTGACCATAGTCACCATGTTGATCCCCACGTTGAGCAAGATGAAGCTGACCGGGATCAGAAGAATTGAGTATCCTTGCTCCTGGCATTTCCTGGGGATGGGGCCAGTGAACGGCTCGGCTCGGTAGTAGTTTCGCTCACCCATGGCCGTTGGTCCCAGGACTGCCTGGGCCCTCTGCCCTCCAGTTTTAACTGGGAGCCAGACTGGGTCATAATGGGGCAGGTGGTGAGGTCACAGTGAGGGAGGGGGATGAAAAGGAGGGCCCAGAGTGGCATTCCCTGGTAACCAGGGTCAGGTAAGCTGAGCCTGGACAGTCAAACAGGGCCCGGTGGCCGGCATACATCCCCTCGAGCGGTCATTCATTCGCTCACCGCCCGCTGACTCACTTGTTCAAATGACACATTGCGTCTCTTGGCCCCTCTTGAGACTAGGAAGACCTTGGCCTCAGAGGCCTGCTGAAGGCCTGGCTGGAGTCCAGAGCCTCAGCCTTCTTCATGCCCTTCACTGGGCCTGGAGCTGGACCTGCCCAGATGTGGAACCTCCCAGTTTGGAAGCAACTTCTTGTATGAGGCTCTCTGTGGACAGGGACAGCTGAGACACAGAGGAGGTGCCCAGAGACCAGGGGTTTGGAGTCTGCAGCTGCAGATGTACTTAGTGCATGGTATAGGACCAGGAGGGGCCTGCTGGCACAACTGTGGCCACTAAACCAAAGGGACCCTCAGGCCAAGAAGGGGACACTGGCTTCTTATTGCAGGAAGCCAAGCGCAGGGACCCAGGCTGGCAGAAGGAGTGGCGCTTCCAAGCCACAGACCACCAATGTTTCCTGGACTCTGGCGCTCTTTATTCCTCTCTCCATGCCCTGCCGCCCCCTGCCCCTGCCCCCATTTGCTGCTGGTAAGTTCATTTTCCCAGTCTGGCTCCCGTGCAGAGAGGGCCTGGAGGCCGAGGTGGAAGGTAGCAGCGAGTTGGCCCACGCTTGGCCCTCCTGCGGTTGCCGCTTCAGCACCAGACTGTCATACACCTGGTAGTTGGCATTGCCTCCCGGGTTCCGGCTGAGTGGCATGAAGGTGGGCGGGGGTGGAGGGTGCTCGGTAGCCTGGACGTCGGGCAGGAGGTCAGAGGGGCGGAGGAGCAGCACTGAGCTGGGAGCCGGGGCCCGCTGGTCCGAGGCCTCGGCCAGTACCGTGAGGGAGGCGGAGGTGGCCACAGGGCGCCGCAAGGGCAGGATCTCAGCCCATTCGGCTGCCGGGTGCCGCACCTCGTGGGGATCGCGGGAGTAATCCAAGTGTCCCGCGGAGGGATGCAGGCTGCGGTTGGACTCGCTGTGAGCACAGCTGGGGAGGCTACGTCTGTGGGCCGGTGGGGTGTCACGCTACCAGGCATCGGGCCGGTAGACCCGAGGCACCAGAGCGGATGGAGGCTCAGAGCCCTCCAGACCCAGACTCCGCCGCGGGCCCAGTTGCCGTCCTTTCGGCCCGCGAGCCCCTCGACCTGCACCTGGCCGCCCCCACCGGCGCCCAGCCCCGGCGCCGCCACCTGTGTGCCGGTGTGTCCCTCCACAGCTCCCTCCGACAAAAGCCCCGCCCCACCACCACCCCGCCCCTCTGGCGTGTCACCGCGGTTGGGTGCGGGAGCGGGATCGAGGGCAGGGGCCGCTTCCCCGGGCCTGCCGGCCACCAGGGGCGGGGTCCTGAGCTCGGCGGGGGGTGTGGGGGCAAGGGTGGCCTTGCCGGGGCTGAGGGGCCGTGGCGACTCAATGGTGGCTCCCGGTGGCTTCGGGCCGGCTGCTGTCGGGCAGGAGGGCCGGCCCGGGCTGCGGCCGGGCTGCGCCTAGCGCCGCGTGGGCGGGCAGGGCCGATGCCCAAGGGACCGCGGGCCCCGGGCCCTGAAGCCTCCGGGGCCACGTCCCTGTGAGCGACGTGCGGGATCTTGGGCGGGGCGCCAAGCGCTGAAGGGTTTGCTGGGTCACGGCCGCCCTGGGCTGGGAGGTGGTCGCCAAACCCTCCGCCGCCGCCCGATACCCGAGACCTCCGTTTCCCCTGCCTGGGCGGGCGAGGGGGCCCTGCCGGGGCGGGCTGGCCGCCAGGCTGGCGTTAAGGCGCCAGCGCCAGCGAAACTGGGCCTCAAGAGGCCGCCCGCGGCCCCCCGCCCCCGTCTACGGCCATACCACCCTGAACGCGCCCGATCTCGTCTGATCTCGGAAGCTAAGCAGGGTCGGGCCTGGTTAGTACTTGGATGGGAGACCGCCTGGGAATACCGGGTGCTGTAGGCTTTTTGCCTCCCGCTCCGCCCGCCTTCTCCTTTACTCGCCCGCGGCGGGGGCCGCCGGCTCCGCCCCCGCCGGGCCGCGCTGCAGGCCCCACCTCCTCAGGCCCCTCCCACCATGGCGCGCGCCGGCGGGGGCGCTCCCCGCCGGCCCGGCCGGCCAGGCGGCCAGAAGGCGGCCCTGGAAGGCAGCCGCACCCCAGACGCTCCCGGGGTGGCTGGCCCGGACCCAGACTCCGCCGCGGGCCCAGTTGCCGTCCTTTCGGCCCGCGAGCCCCTCGACCTGCACCTGGCCGCCCCCACCGGCGCCCAGCCCCGGCGCCGCCACCTGTGTGCCGGTGTGTCCCTCCACAGCTCCCTCCGACAAAAGCCCCGCCCCACCACCACCCCGCCCCTCTGGCGTGTCACCGCGGCCGGGTGCGGGAGCGGGATCGAGGGCAGGGGCCGCTTCCCCGGGCCTGCCGGCCACCAGGGGCGGGGTCCTGAGCTCGGCGGGGGGTGTGGGGGCAAGGGTGGCCTTGCCGGGGCTGAGGGGCCGTGGCGACTCAATGGAGGCTCGCGGTGGCTTCGGGCCGGCTGCTGTCGGGCAGGAGGGCCGGCCCGGGCTGCGGCCGGGCTGCGCCTAGCGCCGCGTGGGCGGGCAGGGCCGATGCCCAAGGGACCGCGGGCCCCGGGCCCTGAAGCCTCCGGGGCCACGTCCCTGTGAGCGACGTGCGGGATCTTGGGCGGGGCGCCAAGCGCCGAAGGGTTTGCTGGGTCAGGGCCGCCCTGGGCTGGGAGGTGGTCGCCAAACCCTCCGCCGCCGCCCGATACCCGAGACCTCCGTTCCCCCTGCCTGGGCGGGCGAGGGGGCCCTGCCGGGACGGGCCGGCCGCCAGGCTGGCGTTAAGGCGCCAGCGCCAGCGAAACTGGTCCTCAAGAGGCAGCCGTCGGCCCCCGCCCCCGTCTACGGCCATACCACCCTGAACGCGCCCGATCTCGTCTGATCTCGGAAGCTAAGCAGGGTCGGGCCTGGTTAGTACTTGGATGGGAGACCGCCTGGGAATACCGGGTGCTGTAGGCTTTTTGCCTCCCGCTCCGCCCGCCTTCTCCTTTACTCGCCCGCGGCGGGGGGGCCGCCGGCTCCGCCCCCGCCGAGCCCCGCTGCAGGCAGTAGGCAAGGTGGTTTACCTGCCCGAGCAGGAAGCTTGGGCGATGGCAGAAGTGGGAAGAAACTCTTGAGCACAGGTTCTTGGGATCCACGGAGCAGCGCATGCACATGCGATGGGTGCCTACACAGCTGGCTTGCTTGTCTGTGGGGAAAGGCGAGATGGGTCAGGGCCTGGGTTCCTGAGGGGCTGAGAATCAAGGCAGGGATAGAAGAAAGGGGACAGGCCCACATCCCCTGAACCCACGCCGGCGCCCACTCACCTTTGTGGAAAATACGATTGAAAAGTGCCCTCAAGAATCTCTTCAGATGCCTCCAGAGTTGAGGGAAGAAGGGGAGGGGGGAGGCCGGGAGCAGGGTGAGCCCTGAAATCCAACCCTTGTCCGGTCACACCCCAGCAGCCCTCCCACCTCAGCCCCTTCAAGACCCCAGGGCGCCCCCAACCGCGCTGCACAGATCCTGCCCTGACCATAGTCACCATGTTGAACCCCACGTTGAGCAAGATGAAGCTGACCGGGATCAGAAGAATTGAGTATCCTTGCTCCTGGCATTTCCTGGGGATGGGGCCAGTGAACGGCTCGGCTCGGTAGTAGTTTCGCTCACCCATGGCCGTTGGTCCCAGGACTGCCTGGGCCCTCTGCCCTCCAGTTTTAACTGGGAGCCAGACTGGGTCATAATGGGGCAGGTGGTGAGGTCACAGTGAGGGAGGGGGATGAAAAGGAGGGCCCAGAGTGGCATTCCCTGGTAACCAGGGTCAGGTAAGCTGAGCCTGGACAGTCAAACAGGGCCCGGTGGCCGGCATACATCCCCTCGAGCGGTCATTCATTCGCTCACCGCCCGCTGACTCACTTGTTCAAATGACACATTGCGTCTCTTGGCCCCTCTTGAGACTAGGAAGACCTTGGCCTCAGAGGCCTGCTGAAGGCCTGGCTGGAGTCCAGAGCCTCAGCCTTCTTCATGCCCTTCACTGGGCCTGGAGCTGGACCTGCCCAGATGTGGAACCTCCCAGTTTGGAAGCAACTTCTTGTATGAGGCTCTCTGTGGACAGGGACAGCTGAGACACAGAGGAGGTGCCCAGAGACCAGGGGTTTGGAGTCTGCAGCTGCAGATGTACTTAGTGCATGGTATAGGACCAGGAGGGGCCTGCTGGCACAACTGTGGCCACTAAACCAAAGGGACCCTCAGGCCAAGAAGGGGACACTGGCTTCTTATTGCAGGAAGCCAAGCGCAGGGACCCAGGCTGGCAGAAGGAGTGGCGCTTCCAAGCCACAGACCACCAATGTTTCCTGGACTCTGGCGCTCTTTATTCCTCTCTCCATGCCCTGCCGCCCCCTGCCCCTGCCCCCATTTGCTGCTGGTAAGTTCATTTTCCCAGTCTGGCTCCCGTGCAGAGAGGGCCTGGAGGCCGAGGTGGAAGGTAGCAGCGAGTTGGCCCACGCTTGGCCCTCCTGCGGTTGCCGCTTCAGCACCAGACTGTCATACACCTGGTAGTTGGCATTGCCTCCCGGGTTCCGGCTGAGTGGCATGAAGGTGGGCGGGGGTGGAGGGTGCTCGGTAGCCTGGACGTCGGGCAGGAGGTGAGAGGGGCGGAGGAGCAGCGCTGAGCTGGGAGCCGGGGCCCGCTGGTCCGAGGCCTCGGCCAGTACCGTGAGGGAGGCGGAGGTGGCCACAGGGCGCCGCAAGGGCAGGATCTCAGCCCATTCGGCCGCCGGGTGCCGCACCTCGTGGGGATCGCGGGAGTAATCCAAGTGTCCCGCGGAGGGATGCAGGCTGCGGTTGGACTCGCTGTGAGCACAGCTGGGGAGGCTACGTCTGTGGGCCGGTGGGGTGTCACGCTACCAGGCATCGGGCCGGTAGACCCGAGGCACCAGAGCGGATGGAGGCTCAGAGCCCTCCAGACCCAGACTCCGCCGCGGGCCCAGTTGCCGTCCTTTCGGCCCGCGAGCCCCTCGACCTGCACCTGGCCGCCCCCACCGGCGCCCAGCCCCGGCGCCGCCACCTGTGTGCCGGTGTGTCCCTCCACAGCTCCCTCCGACAAAAGCCCCGCCCCACCACCACCCCGCCCCTCTGGCGTGTCACCGCGGTTGGGTGCGGGAGCGGGATCGAGGGCAGGGGCCGCTTCCCCGGGCCTGCCGGCCACCAGGGGCGGGGTCCTGAGCTCGGCGGGGGGTGTGGGGGCAAGGGTGGCCTTGCCGGGGCTGAGGGGCCGTGGCGACTCAATGGTGGCTCCCGGTGGCTTCGGGCCGGCTGCTGTCGGGCAGGAGGGCCGGCCCGGGCTGCGGCCGGGCTGCGCCTAGCGCCGCGTGGGCGGGCAGGGCCGATGCCCAAGGGACCGCGGGCCCCGGGCCCTGAAGCCTCCGGGGCCACGTCCCTGTGAGCGACGTGCGGGATCTTGGGCGGGGCGCCAAGCGCCGAAGGGTTTGCTGGGTCAGGGCCGCCCTGGGCTGGGAGGTGGTCGCCAAACCCTCCGCCGCCGCCCGATACCCGAGACCTCCGTTCCCCCTGCCTGGGCGGGCGAGGGGGCCCTGCCGGGGCGGGCCGGCCGCCAGGCTGGCGTTAAGGCGCCAGCGCCAGCGAAACTGGGCCTCAAGAGGCCGCCCGCGGCCCCCCCGCCCCCGTCTACGGCCATACCACCCTGAACGCGCCCGATCTCGTCTGATCTCGGAAGCTAAGCAGGGTCGGGCCTGGTTAGTACTTGGATGGGAGACCGCCTGGGAATACCGGGTGCTGTAGGCTTTTTGCCTCCCGCTCCGCCCGCCTTCTCCTTTACTCGCCCGCGGCGGGGGCCGCCGGCTCCGCCCCCGCCGGGCCGCGCTGCAGGCCCCACCTCCTCAGGCCCCTCCCACCATGGCGCGCGCCGGCGGGGGCGCTCCCCGCCGGCCCGGCCGGCCAGGCGGCCAGAAGGCGGCCCTGGAAGGCAGCCGCACCCCAGACGCTCCCGGGGTGGCTGGCCCGGACCCAGACTCCGCCGCGGGCCCAGTTGCCGTCCTTTCGGCCCGCGAGCCCCTCGACCTGCACCTGGCCGCCCCCACCGGCGCCCAGCCCCGGCGCCGCCACCTGTGTGCCGGTGTGTCCCTCCACAGCTCCCTCCGACAAAAGCCCCGCCCCACCACCACCCCGCCCCTCTGGCGTGTCACCGCGGCCGGGTGCGGGAGCGGGATCGAGGGCAGGGGCCGCTTCCCCGGGCCTGCCGGCCACCAGGGGCGGGGTCCTGAGCTCGGCGGGGGGTGTGGGGGCAAGGGTGGCCTTGCCGGGGCTGAGGGGCCGTGGCGACTCAATGGAGGCTCGCGGTGGCTTCGGGCCGGCTGCTGTCGGGCAGGAGGGCCGGCCCGGGCTGCAGCCGGGCTGCGCCTAGCACCGCGTGGGCGGGCAGGGCCGATGCCCAAGGGACCGCGGGCCCCGGGCCCTGAAGCCTCCGGGGCCACGTCCCTGTGAGCGACGTGCGGGATCTTGGGCGGGGCGCCAAGCGCCGAAGGGTTTGCTGGGTCAGGGCCGCCCTGGGCTGGGAGGTGGTCGCCAAACCCTCCGCCGCCGCCCGATACCCGAGACCTCCGTTCCCCCTGCCTGGGCGGGCGAGGGGGCCCTGCCGGGGCGGGCCGGCCGCCAGGCTGGCGTTAAGGCGCCAGCGCCAGCGAAACTGGTCCTCAAGAGGCAGCCGTCGGCCCCCGCCCCCGTCTACGGCCATACCACCCTGAACGCGCCCGATCTCGTCTGATCTCGGAAGCTAAGCAGGGTCGGGCCTGGTTAGTACTTGGATGGGAGACCGCCTGGGAATACCGGGTGCTGTAGGCTTTTTGCCTCCCGCTCCGCCCGCCTTCTCCTTTACTCGCCCGCGGCGGGGGGGCCGCCGGCTCCGCCCCCGCCGAGCCCCGCTGCAGGCAGTAGGCAAGGTGGTTTACCTGCCCGAGCAGGAAGCTTGGGCGATGGCAGAAGTGGGAAGAAACTCTTGAGCACAGGTTCTTGGGATCCACGGAGCAGCGCATGCACATGCGATGGGTGCCTACACAGCTGGCTTGCTTGTCTGTGGGGAAAGGCGAGATGGGTCAGGGCCTGGGTTCCTGAGGGGCTGAGAATCAAGGCAGGGATAGAAGAAAGGGGACAGGCCCACATCCCCTGAACCCACGCCGGCGCCCACTCACCTTTGTGGAAAATACGATTGAAAAGTGCCCGCAAGAATCTCTTCAGATGCCTCCAGAGTTGAGGGAAGAAGGGGAGGGGGGAGGCCGGGAGCAGGGTGAGCCCTGAAATCCAACCCTTGTCCGGTCACACCCCAGCAGCCCTCCCACCTCAGCCCCTTCAAGACCCCAGGGCGCCCCCAACCGCGCTGCACAGATCCTGCCCTGACCATAGTCACCATGTTGATCCCCACGTTGAGCAAGATGAAGCTGACCGGGATCAGAAGAATTGAGTATCCTTGCTCCTGGCATTTCCTGGGGATGGGGCCAGTGAACGGCTCGGCTCGGTAGTAGTTTCGCTCACCCATGGCCGTTGGTCCCAGGACTGCCTGGGCCCTCTGCCCTCCAGTTTTAACTGGGAGCCAGACTGGGTCATAATGGGGCAGGTGGTGAGGTCACAGTGAGGGAGGGGGATGAAAAGGAGGGCCCAGAGTGGCATTCCCTGGTAACCAGGGTCAGGTAAGCTGAGCCTGGACAGTCAAACAGGGCCCGGTGGCCGGCATACATCCCCTCGAGCGGTCATTCATTCGCTCACCGCCCGCTGACTCACTTGTTCAAATGACACATTGCGTCTCTTGGCCCCTCTTGAGACTAGGAAGACCTTGGCCTCAGAGGCCTGCTGAAGGCCTGGCTGGAGTCCAGAGCCTCAGCCTTCTTCATGCCCTTCACTGGGCCTGGAGCTGGACCTGCCCAGATGTGGAACCTCCCAGTTTGGAAGCAACTTCTTGTATGAGGCTCTCTGTGGACAGGGACAGCTGAGACACAGAGGAGGTGCCCAGAGACCAGGGGTTTGGAGTCTGCAGCTGCAGATGTACTTAGTGCATGGTATAGGACCAGGAGGGGCCTGCTGGCACAACTGTGGTCACTAAACCAAAGGGACCCTCAGGCCAAGAAGGGGACACTGGCTTCTTATTGCAGGAAGCCAAGCGCAGGGACCCAGGCTGGCAGAAGGAGTGGCGCTTCCAAGCCACAGACCACCAATGTTTCCTGGACTCTGGCGCTCTTTATTCCTCTCTCCATGCCCTGCCGCCCCCTGCCCCTGCCCCCATTTGCTGCTGGTAAGTTCATTTTCCCAGTCTGGCTCCCGTGCAGAGAGGGCCTGGAGGCCGAGGTGGAAGGTAGCAGCGAGTTGGCCCGCGCTTGGCCCTCCTGCGGTTGCCGCTTCAGCACCAGACTGTCATACACCTGGTAGTTGGCATTGCCTCCCGGGTTCCGGCTGAGTGGCATGAAGGTGGGCGGGGGTGGAGGGTGCTCGGTAGCCTGGATGTCGGGCAGGAGGTGAGAGGGGCGGAGGAGCAGCGCTGAGCTGGGAGCCGGGGCCCGCTGGTCCGAGGCCTCGGCCAGTACCGTGAGGGAGGCGGAGGTGGCCACAGGGCGCCGCAAGGGCAGGATCTCAGCCCATTCGGCCGCCGGGTGCCGCACCTCGTGGGGATCGCGGGAGTAATCCAAGTGTCCCGCGGAGGGATGCAGGCTGCGGTTGGACTCGCTGTGAGCACAGCTGGGGAGGCTACGTCTGTGGGCCGGTGGGGTGTCACGCTACCAGGCATCGGGCCGGTAGACCCGAGGCACCAGAGCGGATGGAGGCTCAGAGCCCTCCAGACCCAGACTCCGCCGCGGGCCCAGTTGCCGTCCTTTCGGCCCGCGAGCCCCTCGACCTGCACCTGGCCGCCCCCACCGGCGCCCAGCCCCGGCGCCGCCACCTGTGTGCCGGTGTGTCCCTCCACAGCTCCCTCCGACAAAAGCCCCGCCCCACCACCACCCCGCCCCTCTGGCGTGTCACCGCGGTTGGGTGCGGGAGCGGGATCGAGGGCAGGGGCCGCTTCCCCGGGCCTGCCGGCCACCAGGGGCGGGGTCCTGAGCTCGGCGGGGGGTGTGGGGGCAAGGGTGGCCTTGCCGGGGCTGAGGGGCCGTGGCGACTCAATGGTGGCTCCCGGTGGCTTCAGGCCGGCTGCTGTCGGGCAGGAGGGCCGGCCCGGGCTGCGGCCGGGCTGCGCCTAGCGCCGCGTGGGCGGGCAGGGCCGATGCCCAAGGGACCGCGGGCCCCGGGCCCTGAAGCCTCCGGGGCCACGTCCCTGTGAGCGACGTGCGGGATCTTGGGCGGGGCGCCAAGCGCCGAAGGGTTTGCTGGGTCAGGGCCGCCCTGGGCTGGGAGGTGGTCGCCAAACCCTCCGCCGCCGCCCGATACCCGAGACCTCCGTTCCCCCTGCCTGGGCGGGCGAGGGGGCCCTGCCGGGGCGGGCCGGCCGCCAGGCTGGCGTTAAGGCGCCAGCGCCAGCGAAACTGGGCCTCAAGAGGCCGCCCGCGGCCCCCCGCCCCCGTCTACGGCCATACCACCCTGAACGCGCCCGATCTCGTCTGATCTCGGAAGCTAAGCAGGGTCGGGCCTGGTTAGTACTTGGATGGGAGACCGCCTGGGAATACCGGGTGCTGTAGGCTTTTTGCCTCCCGCTCCGCCCGCCTTCTCCTTTACTCGCCCGCGGCGGGGGCCGCCGGCTCCGCCCCCGCCGGGCCGCGCTGCAGGCCCCACCTCCTCAGGCCCCTCCCACCATGGCGCGCGCCGGCGGGGGCGCTCCCCGCCGGCCCGGCCGGCCAGGCGGCCAGAAGGCGGCCCTGGAAGGCAGCCGCACCCCAGACGCTCCCGGGGTGGCTGGCCCGGACCCAGACTCCGCCGCGGGCCCAGTTGCCGTCCTTTCGGCCCGCGAGCCCCTCGACCTGCACCTGGCCGCCCCCACCGGCGCCCAGCCCCGGCGCCGCCACCTGTGTGCCGGTGTGTCCCTCCACAGCTCCCTCCGACAAAAGCCCCGCCCCACCACCACCCCGCCCCTCTGGCGTGTCACCGCGGCCGGGTGCGGGAGCGGGATCGAGGGCAGGGGCCGCTTCCCCGGGCCTGCCGGCCACCAGGGGCGGGGTCCTGAGCTCGGCGGGGGGTGTGGGGGCAAGGGTGGCCTTGCCGGGGCTGAGGGGCCGTGGCGACTCAATGGAGGCTCGCGGTGGCTTCGGGCCGGCTGCTGTCGGGCAGGAGGGCCGGCCCGGGCTGCAGCCGGGCTGCGCCTAGCGCCGCGTGGGCGGGCAGGGCCGATGCCCAAGGGACCGCGGGCCCCGGGCCCTGAAGCCTCCGGGGCCACGTCCCTGTGAGCGACGTGCGGGATCTTGGGCGGGGCGCCAAGCGCCGAAGGGTTTGCTGGGTCAGGGCCGCCCTGGGCTGGGAGGTGGTCGCCAAACCCTCCGCCGCCGCCCGATACCCGAGACCTCCGTTCCCCCTGCCTGGGCGGGCGAGGGGGCCCTGCCGGGGCGGGCCGGCCGCCAGGCTGGCGTTAAGGCGCCAGCGCCAGCGAAACTGGGCCTCAAGAGGCAGCCGTCGGCCCCCGCCCCCGTCTACGGCCATACCACCCTGAACGCGCCCGATCTCGTCTGATCTCGGAAGCTAAGCAGGGTCGGGCCTGGTTAGTACTTGGATGGGAGACCGCCTGGGAATACCGGGTGCTGTAGGCTTTTTGCCTCCCGCTCCGCCCGCCTTCTCCTTTACTCGCCCGCGGCGGGGGGGCCGCCGGCTCCGCCCCCGCCGAGCCCCGCTGCAGGCAGTAGGCAAGGTGGTTTACCTGCCCGAGCAGGAAGCTTGGGCGATGGCAGAAGTGGGAAGAAACTCTTGAGCACAGGTTCTTGGGATCCACGGAGCAGCGCATGCACATGCGATGGGTGCCTACACAGCTGGCTTGCTTGTCTGTGGGGAAAGGCGAGATGGGTCAGGGCCTGGGTTCCTGAGGGGCTGAGAATCAAGGCAGGGATAGAAGAAAGGGGACAGGCCCACATCCCCTGAACCCACGCCGGCGCCCACTCACCTTTGTGGAAAATACGATTGAAAAGTGCCCGCAAGAATCTCTTCAGATGCCTCCAGAGTTGAGGGAAGAAGGGGAGGGGGGAGGCCGGGAGCAGGGTGAGCCCTGAAATCCAACCCTTGTCCGGTCACACCCCAGCAGCCCTCCCACCTCAGCCCCTTCAAGACCCCAGGGCGCCCCCAACCGCGCTGCACAGATCCTGCCCTGACCATAGTCACCATGTTGATCCCCACCTTGAGCAAGATGAAGCTGACCGGGATCAGAAGAATTGAGTATCCTTGCTCCTGGCATTTCCTGGGGATGGGGCCAGTGAACGGCTCGGCTCGGTAGTAGTTTCGCTCACCCATGGCCGTTGGTCCCAGGACTGCCTGGGCCCTCTGCCCTCCAGTTTTAACTGGGAGCCAGACTGGGTCATAATGGGGCAGGTGGTGAGGTCACAGTGAGGGAGGGGGATGAAAAGGAGGGCCCAGAGTGGCATTCCCTGGTAACCAGGGTCAGGTAAGCTGAGCCTGGACAGTCAAACAGGGCCCGGTGGCCGGCATACATCCCCTCGAGCGGTCATTCATTCGCTCACCGCCCGCTGACTCACTTGTTCAAATGACACATTGCGTCTCTTGGCCCCTCTTGAGACTAGGAAGACCTTGGCCTCAGAGGCCTGCTGAAGGCCTGGCTGGAGTCCAGAGCCTCAGCCTTCTTCATGCCCTTCACTGGGCCTGGAGCTGGACCTGCCCAGATGTGGAACCTCCCAGTTTGGAAGCAACTTCTTGTATGAGGCTCTCTGTGGACAGGGACAGCTGAGACACAGAGGAGGTGCCCAGAGACCAGGGGTTTGGAGTCTGCAGCTGCAGATGTACTTAGTGCATGGTATAGGACCAGGAGGGGCCTGCTGGCACAACTGTGGCCACTAAACCAAAGGGACCCTCAGGCCAAGAAGGGGACACTGGCTTCTTATTGCAGGAAGCCAAGCGCAGGGACCCAGGCTGGCAGAAGGAGTGGCGCTTCCAAGCCACAGACCACCAATGTTTCCTGGACTCTGGCGCTCTTTATTCCTCTCTCCATGCCCTGCCGCCCCCTGCCCCTGCCCCCATTTGCTGCTGGTAAGTTCATTTTCCCAGTCTGGCTCCCGTGCAGAGAGGGCCTGGAGGCCGAGGTGGAAGGTAGCAGCGAGTTGGCCCACGCTTGGCCCTCCTGCGGTTGCCGCTTCAGCACCAGACTGTCATACACCTGGTAGTTGGCATTGCCTCCCGGGTTCCGGCTGAGTGGCATGAAGGTGGGCGGGGGTGGAGGGTGCTCGGTAGCCTGGATGTCGGGCAGGAGGTGAGAGGGGCGGAGGAGCAGCGCTGAGCTGGGAGCCGGGGCCCGCTGGTCCGAGGCCTCGGCCAGTACCGTGAGGGAGGCGGAGGTGGCCACAGGGCGCCGCAAGGGCAGGATCTCAGCCCATTCGGCCGCCGGGTGCCGCACCTCGTGGGGATCGCGGGAGTAATCCAAGTGTCCCGCGGAGGGATGCAGGCTGCGGTTGGACTCGCTGTGAGCACAGCTGGGGAGGCTACGTCTGTGGGCCGGTGGGGTGTCACGCTACCAGGCATCGGGCCGGTAGACCCGAGGCACCAGAGCGGATGGAGGCTCAGAGCCCTCCAGACCCAGACTCCGCCGCGGGCCCAGTTGCCGTCCTTTCGGCCCGCGAGCCCCTCGACCTGCACCTGGCCGCCCCCACCGGCGCCCAGCCCCGGCGCCGCCACCTGTGTGCCGGTGTGTCCCTCCACAGCTCCCTCCGACAAAAGCCCCGCCCCACCACCACCCCGCCCCTCTGGCGTGTCACCGCGGTTGGGTGCGGGAGCGGGATCGAGGGCAGGGGCCGCTTCCCCGGGCCTGCCGGCCACCAGGGGCGGGGTCCTGAGCTCGGCGGGGGGTGTGGGGGCAAGGGTGGCCTTGCCGGGGCTGAGGGGCCGTGGCGACTCAATGGTGGCTCCCGGTGGCTTCGGGCCGGCTGCTGTCGGGCAGGAGGGCCGGCCCGGGCTGCGGCCGGGCTGCGCCTAGCGCCGCGTGGGCGGGCAGGGCCGATGCCCAAGGGACCGCGGGCCCCGGGCCCTGAAGCCTCCGGGGCCACGTCCCTGTGAGCGACGTGCGGGATCTTGGGCGGGGCGCCAAGCGCCGAAGGGTTTGCTGGGTCAGGGCCGCCCTGGGCTGGGAGGTGGTCGCCAAACCCTCCGCCGCCGCCCGATACCCGAGACCTCCGTTCCCCCTGCCTGGGCGGGCGAGGGGGCCCTGCCGGGGCGGGCCGGCCGCCAGGCTGGCGTTAAGGCGCCAGCGCCAGCGAAACTGGGCCTCAAGAGGCCGCCCGCGGCCCCCCGCCCCCGTCTACGGCCATACCACCCTGAACGCGCCCGATCTCGTCTGATCTCGGAAGCTAAGCAGGGTCGGGCCTGGTTAGTACTTGGATGGGAGACCGCCTGGGAATACCGGGTGCTGTAGGCTTTTTGCCTCCCGCTCCGCCCGCCTTCTCCTTTACTCGCCCGCGGCGGGGGCCGCCGGCTCCGCCCCCGCCGGGCCGCGCTGCAGGCCCCACCTCCTCAGGCCCCTCCCACCATGGCGCGCGCCGGCGGGGGCGCTCCCCGCCGGCCCGGCCGGCCAGGCGGCCAGAAGGCGGCCCTGGAAGGCAGCCGCACCCCAGACGCTCCCGGGGTGGCTGGCCCGGACCCAGACTCCGCCGCGGGCCCAGTTGCCGTCCTTTTGGCCCGCGAGCCCCTCGACCTGCACCTGGCCGCCCCCACCGGCGCCCAGCCCCGGCGCCGCCACCTGTGTGCCGGTGTGTCCCTCCACAGCTCCCTCCGACAAAAGCCCCGCCCCACCACCACCCCGCCCCTCTGGCGTGTCACCGCGGCCGGGTGCGGGAGCGGGATCGAGGGCAGGGGCCGCTTCCCCGGGCCTGCCGGCCACCAGGGGCGGGGTCCTGAGCTCGGCGGGGGGTGTGGGGGCAAGGGTGGCCTTGCCGGGGCTGAGGGGCCGTGGCGACTCAATGGAGGCTCGCGGTGGCTTCGGGCCGGCTGCTGTCGGGCAGGAGGGCCGGCCCGGGCTGCGGCCGGGCTGCGCCTAGCGCCGCGTGGGCGGGCAGGGCCGATGCCCAAGGGACCGCGGGCCCCGGGCCCTGAAGCCTCCGGGGCCACGTCCCTGTGAGCGACGTGCGGGATCTTGGGCGGGGCGCCAAGCGCCGAAGGGTTTGCTGGGTCACGGCCGCCCTGGGCTGGGAGGTGGTCGCCAAACCCTCCGCCGCCGCCCGATACCCGAGACCTCCGTTCCCCCTGCCTGGGCGGGCGAGGGGGCCCTGCCGGGGCGGGCTGGCCGCCAGGCTGGCGTTAAGGCGCCAGCGCCAGCGAAACTGGGCCTCAAGAGGCCGCCCGCGGCCCCCCGCCCCCGTCTACGGCCATACCACCCTGAACGCGCCCGATCTCGTCTGATCTCGGAAGCTAAGCAGGGTCGGGCCTGGTTAGTACTTGGATGGGAGACCGCCTGGGAATACCGGGTGCTGTAGGCTTTTTGCCTCCCGCTCCGCCCGCCTTCTCCTTTACTCGCCCGCGGCGGGGGCCGCCGGCTCCGCCCCCGCCGGGCCGCGCTGCAGGCCCCACCTCCTCAGGCCCCTCCCACCATGGCGCGCGCCGGCGGGGGCGCTCCCCGCCGGCCCGGCCGGCCAGGCGGCCAGAAGGCGGCCCTGGAAGGCAGCCGCACCCCAGACGCTCCCGGGGTGGCTGGCCCGGACCCAGACTCCGCCGCGGGCCCAGTTGCCGTCCTTTCGGCCCGCGAGCCCCTCGACCTGCACCTGGCCGCCCCCACCGGCGCCCAGCCCCGGCGCCGCCACCTGTGTGCCGGTGTGTCCCTCCACAGCTCCCTCCGACAAAAGCCCCGCCCCACCACCACCCCGCCCCTCTGGCGTGTCACCACGGCCGGGTGCGGGAGCGGGATCGAGGGCAGGGGCCGCTTCCCCGGGCCTGCCGGCCACCAGGGGCGGGGTCCTGAGCTCGGCGGGGGGTGTGGGGGCAAGGGTGGCCTTGCCGGGGCTGAGGGGCCGTGGCGACTCAATGGAGGCTCGCGGTGGCTTCGGGCCGGCTGCTGTCGGGCAGGAGGGCCGGCCCGGGCTGCGGCCGGGCTGCGCCTAGCGCCGCGTGGGCGGGCAGGGCCGATGCCCAAGGGACCGCGGGCCCCGGGCCCTGAAGCCTCCGGGGCCACGTCCCTGTGAGCGACGTGCGGGATCTTGGGCGGGGCGCCAAGCGCCGAAGGGTTTGCTGGGTCACGGCCGCCCTGGGCTGGGAGGTGGTCGCCAAACCCTCCGCCGCCGCCCGATACCCGAGACCTCCGTTCCCCCTGCCTGGGCGGGCGAGGGGGCCCTGCCGGGGCGGGCTGGCCGCCAGGCTGGCGTTAAGGCGCCAGCGCCAGCGAAACTGGGCCTCAAGAGGCCGCCCGCGGCCCCCCGCCCCCGTCTACGGCCATACCACCCTGAACGCGCCCGATCTCGTCTGATCTCGGAAGCTAAGCAGGGTCGGGCCTGGTTAGTACTTGGATGGGAGACCGCCTGGGAATACCGGGTGCTGTAGGCTTTTTGCCTCCCGCTCCGCCCGCCTTCTCCTTTACTCGCCCGCGGCGGGGGGGCCGCCGGCTCCGCCCCCGCCGAGCCCCGCTGCAGGCAGTAGGCAAGGTGGTTTACCTGCCCGAGCAGGAAGCTTGGGCGATGGCAGAAGTGGGAAGAAACTCTTGAGCACAGGTTCTTGGGATCCACGGAGCAGCGCATGCACATGCGATGGGTGCCTACACAGCTGGCTTGCTTGTCTGTGGGGAAAGGCGAGATGGGTCAGGGCCTGGGTTCCTGAGGGGCTGAGAATCAAGGCAGGGATAGAAGAAAGGGGACAGGCCCACATCCCCTGAACCCACGCCGGCGCCCACTCACCTTTGTGGAAAATACGATTGAAAAGTGCCCTCAAGAATCTCTTCAGATGCCTCCAGAGTTGAGGGAAGAAGGGGAGGGGGGAGGCCGGGAGCAGGGTGAGCCCTGAAATCCAACCCTTGTCCGGTCACACCCCAGCAGCCCTCCCACCTCAGCCCCTTCAAGACCCCAGGGCTCCCCCAACCGCGCTGCACAGATCCTGCCCTGACCATAGTCACCATGTTGATCCCCACGTTGAGCAAGATGAAGCTGACCGGGATCAGAAGAATTGAGTATCCTTGCTCCTGGCATTTCCTGGGGATGGGGCCAGTGAACGGCTCGGCTCGGTAGTAGTTTCGCTCACCCATGGCCGTTGGTCCCAGGACTGCCTGGGCCCTCTGCCCTCCAGTTTTAACTGGGAGCCAGACTGGGTCATAATGGGGCAGGTGGTGAGGTCACAGTGAGGGAGGGGGATGAAAAGGAGGGCCCAGAGTGGCATTCCCTGGTAACCAGGGTCAGGTAAGCTGAGCCTGGACAGTCAAACAGGGCCCGGTGGCCGGCATACATCCCCTCGAGCGGTCATTCATTCGCTCACCGCCCGCTGACTCACTTGTTCAAATGACACATTGCGTCTCTTGGCCCCTCTTGAGACTAGGAAGACCTTGGCCTCAGAGGCCTGCTGAAGGCCTGGCTGGAGTCCAGAGCCTCAGCCTTCTTCATGCCCTTCACTGGGCCTGGAGCTGGACCTGCCCAGATGTGGAACCTCCCAGTTTGGAAGCAACTTCTTGTATGAGGCTCTCTGTGGACAGGGACAGCTGAGACACAGAGGAGGTGCCCAGAGACCAGGGGTTTGGAGTCTGCAGCTGCAGATGTACTTAGTGCATGGTATAGGACCAGGAGGGGCCTGCTGGCACAACTGTGGCCACTAAACCAAAGGGACCCTCAGGCCAAGAAGGGGACACTGGCTTCTTATTGCAGGAAGCCAAGCGCAGGGACCCAGGCTGGCAGAAGGAGTGGCGCTTCCAAGCCACAGACCACCAATGTTTCCTGGACTCTGGCGCTCTTTATTCCTCTCTCCATGCCCTGCCGCCCCCTGCCCCTGCCCCCATTTGCTGCTGGTAAGTTCATTTTCCCAGTCTGGCTCCCGTGCAGAGAGGGCCTGGAGGCCGAGGTGGAAGGTAGCAGCGAGTTGGCCCACGCTTGGCCCTCCTGCGGTTGCCGCTTCAGCACCAGACTGTCATACACCTGGTAGTTGGCATTGCCTCCCGGGTTCCGGCTGAGTGGCATGAAGGTGGGCGGGGGTGGAGGGTGCTCGGTAGCCTGGACGTCGGGCAGGAGGTCAGAGGGGCGGAGGAGCAGCGCTGAGCTGGGAGCCGGGGCCCGCTGGTCCGAGGCCTCGGCCAGTACCGTGAGGGAGGCGGAGGTGGCCACAGGGCGCCGCAAGGGCAGGATCTCAGCCCATTCGGCCGCCGGGTGCCGCACCTCGTGGGGATCGCGGGAGTAATCCAAGTGTCCCGCGGAGGGATGCAGGCTGCGGTTGGACTCGCTGTGAGCACAGCTGGGGAGGCTACGTCTGTGGGCCGGTGGGGTGTCACGCTACCAGGCATCGGGCCGGTAGACCCGAGGCACCAGAGCGGACGGAGGCTCAGAGCCCTCCAGACCCAGACTCCGCCGCGGGCCCAGTTGCCGTCCTTTCGGCCCGCGAGCCCCTCGACCTGCACCTGGCCGCCCCCACCGGCGCCCAGCCCCGGCGCCGCCACCTGTGTGCCGGTGTGTCCCTCCACAGCTCCCTCCGACAAAAGCCCCGCCCCACCACCACCCCGCCCCTCTGGCGTGTCACCGCGGTTGGGTGCGGGAGCGGGATCGAGGGCAGGGGCCGCTTCCCCGGGCCTGCCGGCCACCAGGGGCGGGGTCCTGAGCTCGGCGGGGGGTGTGGGGGCAAGGGTGGCCTTGCCGGGGCTGAGGGGCCGTGGCGACTCAATGGAGGCTCGCGGTGGCTTCGGGCCGGCTGCTGTCGGGCAGGAGGGCCGGCCCGGGCTGCGGCCGGGCTGCGCCTAGCGCCGCGTGGGCGGGCAGGGCCGATGCCCAAGGGACCGCGGGCCCCGGGCCCTGAAGCCTCCAGGGCCACGTCCCTGTGAGCGACGTGCGGGATCTTGGGCGGGGCGCCAAGCGCCGAAGGGTTTGCTGGGTCAGGGCCGCCCTGGGCTGGGAGGTGGTCGCCAAACCCTCCGCCGCCGCCCGATACCCGAGACCTCCGTTCCCCCTGCCTGGGCGGGCGAGGGGGCCCTGCCGGGGCGGGCCGGCCGCCAGGCTGGCGTTAAGGCGCCAGCGCCAGCGAAACTGGGCCTCAAGAGGCCGCCCGCGGCCCCCCGCCCCCGTCTACGGCCATACCACCCTGAACGCGCCCGATCTCGTCTGATCTCGGAAGCTAAGCAGGGTCGGGCCTGGTTAGTACTTGGATGGGAGACCGCCTGGGAATACCGGGTGCTGTAGGCTTTTTGCCTCCCGCTGCGCCCGCCTTCTCCTTTACTCGCCCGCGGCGGGGGCCGCCGGCTCCGCCCCCGCCGGGCCGCGCTGCAGGCCCCACCTCCTCAGGCCCCTCCCACCATGGCGCGCGCCGGCGGGGGCGGTCCCCGCCGGCCCGGCCGGCCAGGCGGCCAGAAGGCGGCCCTGGAAGGCAGCCGCACCCCAGACGCTCCCGGGGTGGCTGGCCCGGACCCAGACTCCGCCGCGGGCCCAGTTGCCGTCCTTTCGGCCCGCGAGCCCCTCGACCTGCACCTGGCCGCCCCCACCGGCGCCCAGCCCCGGCGCCGCCACCTGTGTGCCGGTGTGTCCCTCCACAGCTCCCTCCGACAAAAGCCCCGCCCCACCACCACCCCGCCCCTCTGGCGTGTCAACGCGGCCGGGTGCGGGAGCGGGATCGAGGGCAGGGGCCGCTTCCCCGGGCCTGCCGGCCACCAGGGGCGGGGTCCTGAGCTCGGCGGGGGGTGTGGGGGCAAGGGTGGCCTTGCCGGGGCTGAGGGGCCGTGGCGACTCAATGGAGGCTCGCGGTGGCTTCGGGCCGGCTGCTGTCGGGCAGGAGGGCCGGCCCGGGCTGCGGCCGGGCTGCGCCTAGCGCCGCGTGGGCGGGCAGGGCCGATGCCCAAGGGACCGCGGGCCCCGGGCCCTGAAGCCTCCGGGGCCACGTCCCTGTGAGCGACGTGCGGGATCTTGGGCGGGGCGCCAAGCGCCGAAGGGTTTGCTGGGTCACGGCCGCCCTGGGCTGGGAGGTGGTCGCCAAACCCTCCGCCGCCGCCCGATACCCGAGACCTCCGTTCCCCCTGCCTGGGCGGGCGAGGGGGCCCTGCCGGGGCGGGCTGGCCGCCAGGCTGGCGTTAAGGCGCCAGCGCCAGCGAAACTGGGCCTCAAGAGGCCGCCCGCGGCCCCCCGCCCCCGTCTACGGCCATACCACCCTGAACGCGCCCGATCTCGTCTGATCTCGGAAGCTAAGCAGGGTCGGGCCTGGTTAGTACTTGGATGGGAGACCGCCTGGGAATACCGGGTGCTGTAGGCTTTTTGCCTCCCGCTCCGCCCGCCTTCTCCTTTACTCGCCCGCGGCGGGGGGGCCGCCGGCTCCGCCCCCGCCGAGCCCCGCTGCAGGCAGTAGGCAAGGTGGTTTACCTGCCCGAGCAGGAAGCTTGGGCGATGGCAGAAGTGGGAAGAAACTCTTGAGCACAGGTTCTTGGGATCCACGGAGCAGCGCATGCACATGCGATGGGTGCCTACACAGCTGGCTTGCTTGTCTGTGGGGAAAGGCGAGATGGGTCAGGGCCTGGGTTCCTGAGGGGCTGAGAATCAAGGCAGGGATAGAAGAAAGGGGACAGGCCCACATCCCCTGAACCCACGCCGGCGCCCACTCACCTTTGTGGAAAATACGATTGAAAAGTGCCCTCAAGAATCTCTTCAGATGCCTCCAGAGTTGAGGGAAGAAGGGGAGGGGGGAGGCCGGGAGCAGGGTGAGCCCTGAAATCCAACCCTTGTCCAGTCACACCCCAGCAGCCCTCCCACCTCAGCCCCTTCAAGACCCCAGGGCTCCCCCAACCGCGCTGCACAGATCCTGCCCTGACCATAGTCACCATGTTGATCCCCACGTTGAGCAAGATGAAGCTGACCGGGATCAGAAGAATTGAGTATCCTTGCTCCTGGCATTTCCTGGGGATGGGGCCAGTGAACGGCTCGGCTCGGTAGTAGTTTCGCTCACCCATGGCCGTTGGTCCCAGGACTGCCTGGGCCCTCTGCCCTCCAGTTTTAACTGGGAGCCAGACTGGGTCATAATGGGGCAGGTGGTGAGGTCACAGTGAGGGAGGGGGATGAAAAGGAGGGCCCAGAGTGGCATTCCCTGGTAACCAGGGTCAGGTAAGCTGAGCCTGGACAGTCAAACAGGGCCCGGTGGCCGGCATACATCCCCTCGAGCGGTCATTCATTCGCTCACCGCCCGCTGACTCACTTGTTCAAATGACACATTGCGTCTCTTGGCCCCTCTTGAGACTAGGAAGACCTTGGCCTCAGAGGCCTGCTGAAGGCCTGGCTGGAGTCCAGAGCCTCAGCCTTCTTCATGCCCTTCACTGGGCCTGGAGCTGGACCTGCCCAGATGTGGAACCTCCCAGTTTGGAAGCAACTTCTTGTATGAGGCTCTCTGTGGACAGGGACAGCTGAGACACAGAGGAGGTGCCCAGAGACCAGGGGTTTGGAGTCTGCAGCTGCAGATGTACTTAGTGCATGGTATAGGACCAGGAGGGGCCTGCTGGCACAACTGTGGCCACTAAACCAAAGGGACCCTCAGGCCAAGAAGGGGACACTGGCTTCTTATTGCAGGAAGCCAAGCGCAGGGACCCAGGCTGGGAGAAGGAGTGGCACTTCCAAGCCACAGACCACCAATGTTTCCTGGACTCTGGCGCTCTTTATTCCTCTCTCCATGCCCTGCCGCCCCCTGCCCCTGCCCCCATTTGCTGCTGGTAAGTTCATTTTCCCAGTCTGGCTCCCGTGCAGAGAGGGCCTGGAGGCCGAGGTGGAAGGTAGCAGCGAGTTGGCCCACGCTTGGCCCTCCTGCGGTTGCCGCTTCAGCACCAGACTGTCATACACCTGGTAGTTGGCATTGCCTCCCGGGTTCCGGCTGAGTGGCATGAAGGTGGGCGGGGGTGGAGGGTGCTCGGTAGCCTGGACGTCGGGCAGGAGGTCAGAGGGGCGGAGGAGCAGCACTGAGCTGGGAGCCGGGGCCCGCTGGTCCGAGGCCTCGGCCAGTACCGTGAGGGAGGCGGAGGTGGCCACAGGGCGCCGCAAGGGCAGGATCTCAGCCCATTCGGCCGCCGGGTGCCGCACCTCGTGGGGATCGCGGGAGTAATCCAAGTGTCCCGCGGAGGGATGCAGGCTGCGGTTGGACTCGCTGTGAGCACAGCTGGGGAGGCTACGTCTGTGGGCCGGTGGGGTGTCACGCTACCAGGCATCGGGCCGGTAGACCCGAGGCACCAGAGCGGACGGAGGCTCAGAGCCCTCCAGACCCAGACTCCGCCGCGGGCCCAGTTGCCGTCCTTTCGGCCCGCGAGCCCCTCGACCTGCACCTGGCCGCCCCCACCGGCGCCCAGCCCCGGCGCCGCCACCTGTGTGCCGGTGTGTCCCTCCACAGCTCCCTCCGACAAAAGCCCCGCCCCACCACCACCCCGCCCCTCTGGCGTGTCACCGCGGTTGGGTGCGGGAGCGGGATCGAGGGCAGGGGCCGCTTCCCCGGGCCTGCCGGCCACCAGGGGCGGGGTCCTGAGCTCGGCGGGGGGTGTGGGGGCAAGGGTGGCCTTGCCGGGGCTGAGGGGCCGTGGCGACTCAATGGAGGCTCGCGGTGGCTTCAGGCCGGCTGCTGTCGGGCAGGAGGGCCGGCCCGGGCTGCGGCCGGGCTGCGCCTAGCGCCGCGTGGGCGGGCAGGGCCGATGCCCAAGGGACCGCGGGCCCCGGGCCCTGAAGCCTCCGGGGCCACGTCCCTGTGAGCGACGTGCGGGATCTTGGGCGGGGCGCCAAGCGCCGAAGGGTTTGCTGGGTCAGGGCCGCCCTGGGCTGGGAGGTGGTCGCCAAACCCTCCGCCGCCGCCCGATACCCGAGACCTCCGTTCCCCCTGCCTGGGCGGGCGAGGGGGCCCTGCCGGGGCGGGCCGGCCGCCAGGCTGGCGTTAAGGCGCCAGCGCCAGCGAAACTGGGCCTCAAGAGGCCGCCCGCGGCCCCCCGCCCCCGTCTACGGCCATACCACCCTGAACGCGCCCGATCTCGTCTGATCTCGGAAGCTAAGCAGGGTCGGGCCTGGTTAGTACTTGGATGGGAGACCGCCTGGGAATACCGGGTGCTGTAGGCTTTTTGCCTCCCGCTGCGCCCGCCTTCTCCTTTACTCGCCCGCGGCGGGGGCCGCCGGCTCCGCCCCCGCCGGG
The DNA here is from genome assembly GCF_039906515.1 of Pseudorca crassidens. Lineage (NCBI taxonomy): Eukaryota > Metazoa > Chordata > Mammalia > Artiodactyla > Delphinidae > Pseudorca > Pseudorca crassidens. Next base: position 25,174,718 of record NC_090314.1, read on the forward strand.
CCGCGCTGCAGGCCCCACCTCCTCAGGCCCCTCCCACCATGGCGCGCGCCGGCGGGGGCGGTCCCCGCCGGCCCGGCCGGCCAGGCGGCCAGAAGGCGGCCCTGGAAGGCAGCCGCACCCCAGACGCTCCCGGGGTGGCTGGCCCGGACCCAGACTCCGCCGCGGGCCCAGTTGCCGTCCTTTCGGCCCGCGAGCCCCTCGACCTGCACCTGGCCGCCCCCACCGGCGCCCAGCCCCGGCGCCGCCACCTGTGTGCCGGTGTGTCCCTCCACAGCTCCCTCCGACAAAAGCCCCGCCCCACCACCACCCCGCCCCTCTGGCGTGTCAACGCGGCCGGGTGCGGGAGCGGGATCGAGGGCAGGGGCCGCTTCCCCGGGCCTGCCGGCCACCAGGGGCGGGGTCCTGAGCTCGGCGGGGGGTGTGGGGGCAAGGGTGGCCTTGCCGGGGCTGAGGGGCCGTGGCGACTCAATGGAGGCTCGCGGTGGCTTCGGGCCGGCTGCTGTCGGGCAGGAGGGCCGGCCCGGGCTGCGGCCGGGCTGCGCCTAGCGCCGCGTGGGCGGGCAGGGCCGATGCCCAAGGGACCGCGGGCCCCGGGCCCTGAAGCCTCCGGGGCCACGTCCCTGTGAGCGACGTGCGGGATCTTGGGCGGGGCGCCAAGCGCCGAAGGGTTTGCTGGGTCACGGCCGCCCTGGGCTGGGAGGTGGTCGCCAAACCCTCCGCCGCCGCCCGATACCCGAGACCTCCGTTCCCCCTGCCTGGGCGGGCGAGGGGGCCCTGCCGGGGCGGGCTGGCCGCCAGGCTGGCGTTAAGGCGCCAGCGCCAGCGAAACTGGGCCTCAAGAGGCCGCCCGCGGCCCCCCGCCCCCGTCTACGGCCATACCACCCTGAACGCGCCCGATCTCGTCTGATCTCGGAAGCTAAGCAGGGTCGGGCCTGGTTAGTACTTGGATGGGAGACCGCCTGGGAATACCGGGTGCTGTAGGCTTTTTGCCTCCCGCTCCGCCCGCCTTCTCCTTTACTCGCCCGCGGCGGGGGGGCCGCCGGCTCCGCCCCCGCCGAGCCCCGCTGCAGGCAGTAGGCAAGGTGGTTTACCTGCCCGAGCAGGAAGCTTGGGCGATGGCAGAAGTGGGAAGAAACTCTTGAGCACAGGTTCTTGGGATCCACGGAGCAGCGCATGCACATGCGATGGGTGCCTACACAGCTGGCTTGCTTGTCTGTGGGGAAAGGCGAGATGGGTCAGGGCCTGGGTTCCTGAGGGGCTGAGAATCAAGGCAGGGATAGAAGAAAGGGGACAGGCCCACATCCCCTGAACCCACGCCGGCGCCCACTCACCTTTGTGGAAAATACGATTGAAAAGTGCCCTCAAGAATCTCTTCAGATGCCTCCAGAGTTGAGGGAAGAAGGGGAGGGGGGAGGCCGGGAGCAGGGTGAGCCCTGAAATCCAACCCTTGTCCGGTCACACCCCAGCAGCCCTCCCACCTCAGCCCCTTCAAGACCCCAGGGCTCCCCCAACCGCGCTGCACAGATCCTGCCCTGACCATAGTCACCATGTTGATCCCCACGTTGAGCAAGATGAAGCTGACCGGGATCAGAAGAATTGAGTATCCTTGCTCCTGGCATTTCCTGGGGATGGGGCCAGTGAACGGCTCGGCTCGGTAGTAGTTTCGCTCACCCATGGCCGTTGGTCCCAGGACTGCCTGGGCCCTCTGCCCTCCAGTTTTAACTGGGAGCCAGACTGGGTCATAATGGGGCAGGTGGTGAGGTCACAGTGAGGGAGGGGGATGAAAAGGAGGGCCCAGAGTGGCATTCCCTGGTAACCAGGGTCAGGTAAGCTGAGCCTGGACAGTCAAACAGGGCCCGGTGGCCGGCATACATCCCCTCGAGCGGTCATTCATTCGCTCACCGCCCGCTGACTCACTTGTTCAAATGACACATTGCGTCTCTTGGCCCCTCTTGAGACTAGGAAGACCTTGGCCTCAGAGGCCTGCTGAAGGCCTGGCTGGAGTCCAGAGCCTCAGCCTTCTTCATGCCCTTCACTGGGCCTGGAGCTGGACCTGCCCAGATGTGGAACCTCCCAGTTTGGAAGCAACTTCTTGTATGAGGCTCTCTGTGGACAGGGACAGCTGAGACACAGAGGAGGTGCCCAGAGACCAGGGGTTTGGAGTCTGCAGCTGCAGATGTACTTAGTGCATGGTATAGGACCAGGAGGGGCCTGCTGGCACAACTGTGGCCACTAAACCAAAGGGACCCTCAGGCCAAGAAGGGGACACTGGCTTCTTATTGCAGGAAGCCAAGCGCAGGGACCCAGGCTGGGAGAAGGAGTGGCACTTCCAAGCCACAGACCACCAATGTTTCCTGGACTCTGGCGCTCTTTATTCCTCTCTCCATGCCCTGCCGCCCCCTGCCCCTGCCCCCATTTGCTGCTGGTAAGTTCATTTTCCCAGTCTGGCTCCCGTGCAGAGAGGGCCTGGAGGCCGAGGTGGAAGGTAGCAGCGAGTTGGCCCACGCTTGGCCCTCCTGCGGTTGCCGCTTCAGCACCAGACTGTCATACACCTGGTAGTTGGCATTGCCTCCCGGGTTCCGGCTGAGTGGCATGAAGGTGGGCGGGGGTGGAGGGTGCTCGGTAGCCTGGACGTCGGGCAGGAGGTCAGAGGGGCGGAGGAGCAGCACTGAGCTGGGAGCCGGGGCCCGCTGGTCCGAGGCCTCGGCCAGTACCGTGAGGGAGGCGGAGGTGGCCACAGGGCGCCGCAAGGGCAGGATCTCAGCCCATTCGGCCGCCGGGTGCCGCACCTCGTGGGGATCGCGGGAGTAATCCAAGTGTCCCGCGGAGGGATGCAGGCTGCGGTTGGACTCGCTGTGAGCACAGCTGGGGAGGCTACGTCTGTGGGCCGGTGGGGTGTCACGCTACCAGGCATCGGGCCGGTAGACCCGAGGCACCAGAGCGGACGGAGGCTCAGAGCCCTCCAGACCCAGACTCCGCCGCGGGCCCAGTTGCCGTCCTTTCGGCCCGCGAGCCCCTCGACCTGCACCTGGCCGCCCCCACCGGCGCCCAGCCCCGGCGCCGCCACCTGTGTGCCGGTGTGTCCCTCCACAGCTCCCTCCGACAAAAGCCCCGCCCCACCACCACCCCGCCCCTCTGGCGTGTCACCGCGGTTGGGTGCGGGAGCGGGATCGAGGGCAGGGGCCGCTTCCCCGGGCCTGCCGGCCACCAGGGGCGGGGTCCTGAGCTCGGCGGGGGGTGTGGGGGCAAGGGTGGCCTTGCCGGGGCTGAGGGGCCGTGGCGACTCAATGGAGGCTCGCGGTGGCTTCGGGCCGGCTGCTGTCGGGCAGGAGGGCCGGCCCGGGCTGCGGCCGGGCTGCGCCTAGCGCCGCGTGGGCGGGCAGGGCCGATGCCCAAGGGACCGCGGGCCCCGGGCCCTGAAGCCTCCGGGGCCACGTCCCTGTGAGCGACGTGCGGGATCTTGGGCGGGGCGCCAAGCGCCGAAGGGTTTGCTGGGTCAGGGCCGCCCTGGGCTGGGAGGTGGTCGCCAAACCCTCCGCCGCCGCCCGATACCCGAGACCTCCGTTCCCCCTGCCTGGGCGGGCGAGGGGGCCCTGCCGGGGCGGGCCGGCCGCCAGGCTGGCGTTAAGGCGCCAGCGCCAGCGAAACTGGGCCTCAAGAGGCCGCCCGCGGCCCCCCGCCCCCGTCTACGGCCATACCACCCTGAACGCGCCCGATCTCGTCTGATCTCGGAAGCTAAGCAGGGTCGGGCCTGGTTAGTACTTGGATGGGAGACCGCCTGGGAATACCGGGTGCTGTAGGCTTTTTGCCTCCCGCTGCGCCCGCCTTCTCCTTTACTCGCCCGCGGCGGGGGCCGCCGGCTCCGCCCCCGCCGGGCCGCGCTGCAGGCCCCACCTCCTCAGGCCCCTCCCACCATGGCGCGCGCCGGCGGGGGCGCTCCCCGCCGGCCCGGCCGGCCAGGCGGCCAGAAGGCGGCCCTGGAAGGCAGCCGCACCCCAGACGCTCCCGGGGTGGCTGGCCCGGACCCAGACTCCGCCGCGGGCCCAGTTGCCGTCCTTTCGGCCCGCGAGCCCCTCGACCTGCACCTGGCCGCCCCCACCGGCGCCCAGCCCCGGCGCCGCCACCTGTGTGCCGGTGTGTCCCTCCACAGCTCCCTCCGACAAAAGCCCCGCCCCACCACCACCCCGCCCCTCTGGCGTGTCAACGCGGCCGGGTGCGGGAGCGGGATCGAGGGCAGGGGCCGCTTCCCCGGGCCTGCCGGCCACCAGGGGCGGGGTCCTGAGCTCGGCGGGGGGTGTGGGGGCAAGGGTGGCCTTGCCGGGGCTGAGGGGCCGTGGCGACTCAATGGAGGCTCGCGGTGGCTTCGGGCCGGCTGCTGTCGGGCAGGAGGGCCGGCCCGGGCTGCGGCCGGGCTGCGCCTAGCGCCGCGTGGGCGGGCAGGGCCGATGCCCAAGGGACCGCGGGCCCCGGGCCCTGAAGCCTCCGGGGCCACGTCCCTGTGAGCGACGTGCGGGATCTTGGGCGGGGCGCCAAGCGCCGAAGGGTTTGCTGGGTCACGGCCGCCCTGGGCTGGGAGGTGGTCGCCAAACCCTCCGCCGCCGCCCGATACCCGAGACCTCCGTTCCCCCTGCCTGGGCGGGCGAGGGGGCCCTGCCGGGGCGGGCTGGCCGCCAGGCTGGCGTTAAGGCGCCAGCGCCAGCGAAACTGGGCCTCAAGAGGCCGCCCGCGGCCCCCCGCCCCCGTCTACGGCCATACCACCCTGAACGCGCCCGATCTCGTCTGATCTCGGAAGCTAAGCAGGGTCGGGCCTGGTTAGTACTTGGATGGGAGACCGCCTGGGAATACCGGGTGCTGTAGGCTTTTTGCCTCCCGCTCCGCCCGCCTTCTCCTTTACTCGCCCGCGGCGGGGGGGCCGCCGGCTCCGCCCCCGCCGAGCCCCGCTGCAGGCAGTAGGCAAGGTGGTTTACCTGCCCGAGCAGGAAGCTTGGGCGATGGCAGAAGTGGGAAGAAACTCTTGAGCACAGGTTCTTGGGATCCACGGAGCAGCGCATGCACATGCGATGGGTGCCTACACAGCTGGCTTGCTTGTCTGTGGGGAAAGGCGAGATGGGTCAGGGCCTGGGTTCCTGAGGGGCTGAGAATCAAGGCAGGGATAGAAGAAAGGGGACAGGCCCACATCCCCTGAACCCACGCCGGCGCCCACTCACCTTTGTGGAAAATACGATTGAAAAGTGCCCTCAAGAATCTCTTCAGATGCCTCCAGAGTTGAGGGAAGAAGGGGAGGGGGGAGGCCGGGAGCAGGGTGAGCCCTGAAATCCAACCCTTGTCCGGTCACACCCCAGCAGCCCTCCCACCTCAGCCCCTTCAAGACCCCAGGGCTCCCCCAACCGCGCTGCACAGATCCTGCCCTGACCATAGTCACCATGTTGATCCCCACCTTGAGCAAGATGAAGCTGACCGGGATCAGAAGAATTGAGTATCCTTGCTCCTGGCATTTCCTGGGGATGGGGCCAGTGAACGGCTCGGCTCGGTAGTAGTTTCGCTCACCCATGGCCGTTGGTCCCAGGACTGCCTGGGCCCTCTGCCCTCCAGTTTTAACTGGGAGCCAGACTGGGTCATAATGGGGCAGGTGGTGAGGTCACAGTGAGGGAGGGGGATGAAAAGGAGGGCCCAGAGTGGCATTCCCTGGTAACCAGGGTCAGGTAAGCTGAGCCTGGACAGTCAAACAGGGCCCGGTGGCCGGCATACATCCCCTCGAGCGGTCATTCATTCGCTCACCGCCCGCTGACTCACTTGTTCAAATGACACATTGCGTCTCTTGGCCCCTCTTGAGACTAGGAAGACCTTGGCCTCAGAGGCCTGCTGAAGGCCTGGCTGGAGTCCAGAGCCTCAGCCTTCTTCATGCCCTTCACTGGGCCTGGAGCTGGACCTGCCCAGATGTGGAACCTCCCAGTTTGGAAGCAACTTCTTGTATGAGGCTCTCTGTGGACAGGGACAGCTGAGACACAGAGGAGGTGCCCAGAGACCAGGGGTTTGGAGTCTGCAGCTGCAGATGTACTTAGTGCATGGTATAGGACCAGGAGGGGCCTGCTGGCACAACTGTGGCCACTAAACCAAAGGGACCCTCAGGCCAAGAAGGGGACACTGGCTTCTTATTGCAGGAAGCCAAGCGCAGGGACCCAGGCTGGGAGAAGGAGTGGCACTTCCAAGCCACAGACCACCAATGTTTCCTGGACTCTGGCGCTCTTTATTCCTCTCTCCATGCCCTGCCGCCCCCTGCCCCTGCCCCCATTTGCTGCTGGTAAGTTCATTTTCCCAGTCTGGCTCCCGTGCAGAGAGGGCCTGGAGGCCGAGGTGGAAGGTAGCAGCGAGTTGGCCCACGCTTGGCCCTCCTGCGGTTGCCGCTTCAGCACCAGACTGTCATACACCTGGTAGTTGGCATTGCCTCCCGGGTTCCGGCTGAGTGGCATGAAGGTGGGCGGGGGTGGAGGGTGCTCGGTAGCCTGGACGTCGGGCAGGAGGTCAGAGGGGCGGAGGAGCAGCACTGAGCTGGGAGCCGGGGCCCGCTGGTCCGAGGCCTCGGCCAGTACCGTGAGGGAGGCGGAGGTGGCCACAGGGCGCCGCAAGGGCAGGATCTCAGCCCATTCGGCCGCCGGGTGCCGCACCTCGTGGGGATCGCGGGAGTAATCCAAGTGTCCCGCGGAGGGATGCAGGCTGCGGTTGGACTCGCTGTGAGCACAGCTGGGGAGGCTACGTCTGTGGGCCGGTGGGGTGTCACGCTACCAGGCATCGGGCCGGTAGACCCGAGGCACCAGAGCGGACGGAGGCTCAGAGCCCTCCAGACCCAGACTCCGCCGCGGGCCCAGTTGCCGTCCTTTCGGCCCGCGAGCCCCTCGACCTGCACCTGGCCGCCCCCACCGGCGCCCAGCCCCGGCGCCGCCACCTGTGTGCCGGTGTGTCCCTCCACAGCTCCCTCCGACAAAAGCCCCGCCCCACCACCACCCCGCCCCTCTGGCGTGTCACCGCGGTTGGGTGCGGGAGCGGGATCGAGGGCAGGGGCCGCTTCCCCGGGCCTGCCGGCCACCAGGGGCGGGGTCCTGAGCTCGGCGGGGGGTGTGGGGGCAAGGGTGGCCTTGCCGGGGCTGAGGGGCCGTGGCGACTCAATGGAGGCTCGCGGTGGCTTCGGGCCGGCTGCTGTCGGGCAGGAGGGCCGGCCCGGGCTGCGGCCGGGCTGCGCCTAGCGCCGCGTGGGCGGGCAGGGCCGATGCCCAAGGGACCGCGGGCCCCGGGCCCTGAAGCCTCCGGGGCCACGTCCCTGTGAGCGACGTGCGGGATCTTGGGCGGGGCGCCAAGCGCCGAAGGGTTTGCTGGGTCAGGGCCGCCCTGGGCTGGGAGGTGGTCGCCAAACCCTCCGCCGCCGCCCGATACCCGAGACCTCCGTTCCCCCTGCCTGGGCGGGCGAGGGGGCCCTGCCGGGGCGGGCCGGCCGCCAGGCTGGCGTTAAGGCGCCAGCGCCAGCGAAACTGGGCCTCAAGAGGCCGCCCGCGGCCCCCCGCCCCCGTCTACGGCCATACCACCCTGAACGCGCCCGATCTCGTCTGATCTCGGAAGCTAAGCAGGGTCGGGCCTGGTTAGTACTTGGATGGGAGACCGCCTGGGAATACCGGGTGCTGTAGGCTTTTTGCCTCCCGCTGCGCCCGCCTTCTCCTTTACTCGCCCGCGGCGGGGGCCGCCGGCTCCGCCCCCGCCGGGCCGCGCTGCAGGCCCCACCTCCTCAGGCCCCTCCCACCATGGCGCGCGCCGGCGGGGGCGGTCCCCGCCGGCCCGGCCGGCCAGGCGGCCAGAAGGCGGCCCTGGAAGGCAGCCGCACCCCAGACGCTCCCGGGGTGGCTGGCCCGGACCCAGACTCCGCCGCGGGCCCAGTTGCCGTCCTTTCGGCCCGCGAGCCCCTCGACCTGCACCTGGCCGCCCCCACCGGCGCCCAGCCCCGGCGCCGCCACCTGTGTGCCGGTGTGTCCCTCCACAGCTCCCTCCGACAAAAGCCCCGCCCCACCACCACCCCGCCCCTCTGGCGTGTCAACGCGGCCGGGTGCGGGAGCGGGATCGAGGGCAGGGGCCGCTTCCCCGGGCCTGCCGGCCACCAGGGGCGGGGTCCTGAGCTCGGCGGGGGGTGTGGGGGCAAGGGTGGCCTTGCCGGGGCTGAGGGGCCGTGGCGACTCAATGGAGGCTCGCGGTGGCTTCGGGCCGGCTGCTGTCGGGCAGGAGGGCCGGCCCGGGCTGCGGCCGGGCTGCGCCTAGCGCCGCGTGGGCGGGCAGGGCCGATGCCCAAGGGACCGCGGGCCCCGGGCCCTGAAGCCTCCGGGGCCACGTCCCTGTGAGCGACGTGCGGGATCTTGGGCGGGGCGCCAAGCGCCGAAGGGTTTGCTGGGTCAGGGCCGCCCTGGGCTGGGAGGTGGTCGCCAAACCCTCCGCCGCCGCCCGATACCCGAGACCTCCGTTCCCCCTGCCTGGGCGGGCGAGGGGGCCCTGCCGGGGCGGGCTGGCCGCCAGGCTGGCGTTAAGGCGCCAGCGCCAGCGAAACTGGGCCTCAAGAGGCCGCCCGCGGCCCCCCGCCCCCGTCTACGGCCATACCACCCTGAACGCGCCCGATCTCGTCTGATCTCGGAAGCTAAGCAGGGTCGGGCCTGGTTAGTACTTGGATGGGAGACCGCCTGGGAATACCGGGTGCTGTAGGCTTTTTGCCTCCCGCTCCGCCCGCCTTCTCCTTTACTCGCCCGCGGCGGGGGGGCCGCCGGCTCCGCCCCCGCCGAGCCCCGCTGCAGGCAGTAGGCAAGGTGGTTTACCTGCCCGAGCAGGAAGCTTGGGCGATGGCAGAAGTGGGAAGAAACTCTTGAGCACAGGTTCTTGGGATCCACGGAGCAGCGCATGCACATGCGATGGGTGCCTACACAGCTGGCTTGCTTGTCTGTGGGGAAAGGCGAGATGGGTCAGGGCCTGGGTTCCTGAGGGGCTGAGAATCAAGGCAGGGATAGAAGAAAGGGGACAGGCCCACATCCCCTGAACCCACGCCGGCGCCCACTCACCTTTGTGGAAAATACGATTGAAAAGTGCCCTCAAGAATCTCTTCAGATGCCTCCAGAGTTGAGGGAAGAAGGGGAGGGGGGAGGCCGGGAGCAGGGTGAGCCCTGAAATCCAACCCTTGTCCGGTCACACCCCAGCAGCCCTCCCACCTCAGCCCCTTCAAGACCCCAGGGCTCCCCCAACCGCGCTGCACAGATCCTGCCCTGACCATAGTCACCATGTTGATCCCCACGTTGAGCAAGATGAAGCTGACCGGGATCAGAAGAATTGAGTATCCTTGCTCCTGGCATTTCCTGGGGATGGGGCCAGTGAACGGCTCGGCTCGGTAGTAGTTTCGCTCACCCATGGCCGTTGGTCCCAGGACTGCCTGGGCCCTCTGCCCTCCAGTTTTAACTGGGAGCCAGACTGGGTCATAATGGGGCAGGTGGTGAGGTCACAGTGAGGGAGGGGGATGAAAAGGAGGGCCCAGAGTGGCATTCCCTGGTAACCAGGGTCAGGTAAGCTGAGCCTGGACAGTCAAACAGGGCCCGGTGGCCGGCATACATCCCCTCGAGCGGTCATTCATTCGCTCACCGCCCGCTGACTCACTTGTTCAAATGACACATTGCGTCTCTTGGCCCCTCTTGAGACTAGGAAGACCTTGGCCTCAGAGGCCTGCTGAAGGCCTGGCTGGAGTCCAGAGCCTCAGCCTTCTTCATGCCCTTCACTGGGCCTGGAGCTGGACCTGCCCAGATGTGGAACCTCCCAGTTTGGAAGCAACTTCTTGTATGAGGCTCTCTGTGGACAGGGACAGCTGAGACACAGAGGAGGTGCCCAGAGACCAGGGGTTTGGAGTCTGCAGCTGCAGATGTACTTAGTGCATGGTATAGGACCAGGAGGGGCCTGCTGGCACAACTGTGGCCACTAAACCAAAGGGACCCTCAGGCCAAGAAGGGGACACTGGCTTCTTATTGCAGGAAGCCAAGCGCAGGGACCCAGGCTGGCAGAAGGAGTGGCGCTTCCAAGCCACAGACCACCAATGTTTCCTGGACTCTGGCGCTCTTTATTCCTCTCTCCATGCCCTGCCGCCCCCTGCCCCTGCCCCCATTTGCTGCTGGTAAGTTCATTTTCCCAGTCTGGCTCCCGTGCAGAGAGGGCCTGGAGGCCGAGGTGGAAGGTAGCAGCGAGTTGGCCCACGCTTGGCCCTCCTGCGGTTGCCGCTTCAGCACCAGACTGTCATACACCTGGTAGTTGGCATTGCCTCCCGGGTTCCGGCTGAGTGGCATGAAGGTGGGCGGGGGTGGAGGGTGCTCGGTAGCCTGGACGTCGGGCAGGAGGTGAGAGGGGCGGAGGAGCAGCGCTGAGCTGGGAGCCGGGGCCCGCTGGTCCGAGGCCTCGGCCAGTACCGTGAGGGAGGCGGAGGTGGCCACAGGGCGCCGCAAGGGCAGGATCTCAGCCCATTCGGCCGCCGGGTGCCGCACCTCGTGGGGATCGCGGGAGTAATCCAAGTGTCCCGCGGAGGGATGCAGGCTGCGGTTGGACTCGCTGTGAGCACAGCTGGGGAGGCTACGTCTGTGGGCCGGTGGGGTGTCACGCTACCAGGCATCGGGCCGGTAGACCCGAGGCACCAGAGCGGACGGAGGCTCAGAGCCCTCCAGACCCAGACTCCGCCGCGGGCCCAGTTGCCGTCCTTTCGGCCCGCGAGCCCCTCGACCTGCACCTGGCCGCCCCCACCGGCGCCCAGCCCCGGCGCCGCCACCTGTGTGCCGGTGTGTCCCTCCACAGCTCCCTCCGACAAAAGCCCCGCCCCACCACCACCCCGCCCCTCTGGCGTGTCACCGCGGTTGGGTGCGGGAGCGGGATCGAGGGCAGGGGCCGCTTCCCCGGGCCTGCCGGCCACCAGGGGCGGGGTCCTGAGCTCGGCGGGGGGTGTGGGGGCAAGGGTGGCCTTGCCGGGGCTGAGGGGCCGTGGCGACTCAATGGAGGCTCGCGGTGGCTTCGGGCCGGCTGCTGTCGGGCAGGAGGGCCGGCCCGGGCTGCGGCCGGGCTGCGCCTAGCGCCGCGTGGGCGGGCAGGGCCGATGCCCAAGGGACCGCGGGCCCCGGGCCCTGAAGCCTCCGGGGCCACGTCCCTGTGAGCGACGTGCGGGATCTTGGGCGGGGCGCCAAGCGCCGAAGGGTTTGCTGGGTCAGGGCCGCCCTGGGCTGGGAGGTGGTCGCCAAACCCTCCGCCGCCGCCCGATACCCGAGACCTCCGTTCCCCCTGCCTGGGCGGGCGAGGGGGCCCTGCCGGGGCGGGCCGGCCGCCAGGCTGGCGTTAAGGCGCCAGCGCCAGCGAAACTGGGCCTCAAGAGGCCGCCCGCGGCCCCCCGCCCCCGTCTACGGCCATACCACCCTGAACGCGCCCGATCTCGTCTGATCTCGGAAGCTAAGCAGGGTCGGGCCTCGTTAGTACTTGGATGGGAGACCGCCTGGGAATACCGGGTGCTGTAGGCTTTTTGCCTCCCGCTGCGCCCGCCTTCTCCTTTACTCGCCCGCGGCGGGGGCCGCCGGCTCCGCCCCCGCCGGGCCGCGCTGCAGGCCCCACCTCCTCAGGCCCCTCCCACCATGGCGCGCGCCGGCGGGGGCGGTCCCCGCCGGCCCGGCCGGCCAGGCGGCCAGAAGGCGGCCCTGGAAGGCAGCCGCACCCCAGACGCTCCCGGGGTGGCTGGCCCGGACCCAGACTCCGCCGCGGGCCCAGTTGCCGTCCTTTCGGCCCGCGAGCCCCTCGACCTGCACCTGGCCGCCCCCACCGGCGCCCAGCCCCGGCGCCGCCACCTGTGTGCCGGTGTGTCCCTCCACAGCTCCCTCCGACAAAAGCCCCGCCCCACCACCACCCCGCCCCTCTGGCGTGTCAACGCGGCCGGGTGCGGGAGCGGGATCGAGGGCAGGGGCCGCTTCCCCGGGCCTGCCGGCCACCAGGGGCGGGGTCCTGAGCTCGGCGGGGGGTGTGGGGGCAAGGGTGGCCTTGCCGGGGCTGAGGGGCCGTGGCGACTCAATGGAGGCTCGCGGTGGCTTCGGGCCGGCTGCTGTCGGGCAGGAGGGCCGGCCCGGGCTGCGGCCGGGCTGCGCCTAGCGCCGCGTGGGCGGGCAGGGCCGATGCCCAAGGGACCGCGGGCCCCGGGCCCTGAAGCCTCCGGGGCCACGTCCCTGTGAGCGACGTGCGGGATCTTGGGCGGGGCGCCAAGCGCCGAAGGGTTTGCTGGGTCAGGGCCGCCCTGGGCTGGGAGGTGGTCGCCAAACCCTCCGCCGCCGCCCGATACCCGAGACCTCCGTTCCCCCTGCCTGGGCGGGCGAGGGGGCCCTGCCGGGGCGGGCCGGCCGCCAGGCTGGCGTTAAGGCGCCAGCGCCAGCGAAACTGGTCCTCAAGAGGCAGCCGTCGGCCCCCGCCCCCGTCTACGGCCATACCACCCTGAACGCGCCCGATCTCGTCTGATCTCGGAAGCTAAGCAGGGTCGGGCCTGGTTAGTACTTGGATGGGAGACCGCCTGGGAATACCGGGTGCTGTAGGCTTTTTGCCTCCCGCTCCGCCCGCCTTCTCCTTTACTCGCCCGCGGCGGGGGGGCCGCCGGCTCCGCCCCCGCCGAGCCCCGCTGCAGGCAGTAGGCAAGGTGGTTTACCTGCCCGAGCAGGAAGCTTGGGCGATGGCAGAAGTGGGAAGAAACTCTTGAGCACAGGTTCTTGGGATCCACGGAGCAGCGCATGCACATGCGATGGGTGCCTACACAGCTGGCTTGCTTGTCTGTGGGGAAAGGCGAGATGGGTCAGGGCCTGGGTTCCTGAGGGGCTGAGAATCAAGGCAGGGATAGAAGAAAGGGGACAGGCCCACATCCCCTGAACCCACGCCGGCGCCCACTCACCTTTGTGGAAAATACGATTGAAAAGTGCCCTCAAGAATCTCTTCAGATGCCTCCAGAGTTGAGGGAAGAAGGGGAGGGGGGAGGCCGGGAGCAGGGTGAGCCCTGAAATCCAACCCTTGTCCGGTCACACCCCAGCAGCCCTCCCACCTCAGCCCCTTCAAGACCCCAGGGCTCCCCCAACCGCGCTGCACAGATCCTGCCCTGACCATAGTCACCATGTTGATCCCCACGTTGAGCAAGATGAAGCTGACCGGGATCAGAAGAATTGAGTATCCTTGCTCCTGGCATTTCCTGGGGATGGGGCCAGTGAACGGCTCGGCTCGGTAGTAGTTTCGCTCACCCATGGCCGTTGGTCCCAGGACTGCCTGGGCCCTCTGCCCTCCAGTTTTAACTGGGAGCCAGACTGGGTCATAATGGGGCAGGTGGTGAGGTCACAGTGAGGGAGGGGGATGAAAAGGAGGGCCCAGAGTGGCATTCCCTGGTAACCAGGGTCAGGTAAGCTGAGCCTGGACAGTCAAACAGGGCCCGGTGGCCGGCATACATCCCCTCGAGCGGTCATTCATTCGCTCACCGCCCGCTGACTCACTTGTTCAAATGACACATTGCGTCTCTTGGCCCCTCTTGAGACTAGGAAGACCTTGGCCTCAGAGGCCTGCTGAAGGCCTGGCTGGAGTCCAGAGCCTCAGCCTTCTTCATGCCCTTCACTGGGCCTGGAGCTGGACCTGCCCAGATGTGGAACCTCCCAGTTTGGAAGCAACTTCTTGTATGAGGCTCTCTGTGGACAGGGACAGCTGAGACACAGAGGAGGTGCCCAGAGACCAGGGGTTTGGAGTCTGCAGCTGCAGATGTACTTAGTGCATGGTATAGGACCAGGAGGGGCCTGCTGGCACAACTGTGGCCACTAAACCAAAGGGACCCTCAGGCCAAGAAGGGGACACTGGCTTCTTATTGCAGGAAGCCAAGCGCAGGGACCCAGGCTGGGAGAAGGAGTGGCACTTCCAAGCCACAGACCACCAATGTTTCCTGGACTCTGGCGCTCTTTATTCCTCTCTCCATGCCCTGCCGCCCCCTGCCCCTGCCCCCATTTGCTGCTGGTAAGTTCATTTTCCCAGTCTGGCTCCCGTGCAGAGAGGGCCTGGAGGCCGAGGTGGAAGGTAGCAGCGAGTTGGCCCACGCTTGGCCCTCCTGCGGTTGCCGCTTCAGCACCAGACTGTCATACACCTGGTAGTTGGCATTGCCTCCCGGGTTCCGGCTGAGTGGCATGAAGGTGGGCGGGGGTGGAGGGTGCTCGGTAGCCTGGACGTCGGGCAGGAGGTCAGAGGGGCGGAGGAGCAGCACTGAGCTGGGAGCCGGGGCCCGCTGGTCCGAGGCCTCGGCCAGTACCGTGAGGGAGGCGGAGGTGGCCACAGGGCGCCGCAAGGGCAGGATCTCAGCCCATTCGGCCGCCGGGTGCCGCACCTCGTGGGGATCGCGGGAGTAATCCAAGTGTCCCGCGGAGGGATGCAGGCTGCGGTTGGACTCGCTGTGAGCACAGCTGGGGAGGCTACGTCTGTGGGCCGGTGGGGTGTCACGCTACCAGGCATCGGGCCGGTAGACCCGAGGCACCAGAGCGGACGGAGGCTCAGAGCCCTCCAGACCCAGACTCCGCCGCGGGCCCAGTTGCCGTCCTTTCGGCCCGCGAGCCCCTCGACCTGCACCTGGCCACCCCCACCGGCGCCCAGCCCCGGCGCCGCCACCTGTGTGCCGGTGTGTCCCTCCACAGCTCCCTCCGACAAAAGCCCCGCCCCACCACCACCCCGCCCCTCTGGCGTGTCACCGCGGTTGGGTGCGGGAGCGGGATCGAGGGCAGGGGCCGCTTCCCCGGGCCTGCCGGCCACCAGGGGCGGGGTCCTGAGCTCGGCGGGGGGTGTGGGGGCAAGGGTGGCCTTGCCGGGGCTGAGGGGCCGTGGCGACTCAATGGAGGCTCGCGGTGGCTTCGGGCCGGCTGCTGTCGGGCAGGAGGGCCGGCCCGGGCTGCGGCCGGGCTGCGCCTAGCGCCGCGTGGGCGGGCAGGGCCGATGCCCAAGGGACCGCGGGCCCCGGGCCCTGAAGCCTCCGGGGCCACGTCCCTGTGAGCGACGTGCGGGATCTTGGGCGGGGCGCCAAGCGCCGAAGGGTTTGCTGGGTCAGGGCCGCCCTGGGCTGGGAGGTGGTCGCCAAACCCTCCGCCGCCGCCCGATACCCGAGACCTCCGTTCCCCCTGCCTGGGCGGGCGAGGGGGCCCTGCCGGGGCGGGCCGGCCGCCAGGCTGGCGTTAAGGCGCCAGCGCCAGCGAAACTGGGCCTCAAGAGGCCGCCCGCGGCCCCCCGCCCCCGTCTACGGCCATACCACCCTGAACGCGCCCGATCTCGTCTGATCTCGGAAGCTAAGCAGGGTCGGGCCTGGTTAGTACTTGGATGGGAGACCGCCTGGGAATACCGGGTGCTGTAGGCTTTTTGCCTCCCGCTGCGCCCGCCTTCTCCTTTACTCGCCCGCGGCGGGGGCCGCCGGCTCCGCCCCCGCCGGGCCGCGCTGCAGGCCCCACCTCCTCAGGCCCCTCCCACCATGGCGCGCGCCGGCGGGGGCGGTCCCCGCCGGCCCGGCCGGCCAGGCGGCCAGAAGGCGGCCCTGGAAGGCAGCCGCACCCCAGACGCTCCCGGGGTGGCTGGCCCGGACCCAGACTCCGCCGCGGGCCCAGTTGCCGTCCTTTCGGCCCGCGAGCCCCTCGACCTGCACCTGGCCGCCCCCACCGGCGCCCAGCCCCGGCGCCGCCACCTGTGTGCCGGTGTGTCCCTCCACAGCTCCCTCCGACAAAAGCCCCGCCCCACCACCACCCCGCCCCTCTGGCGTGTCAACGCGGCCGGGTGCGGGAGCGGGATCGAGGGCAGGGGCCGCTTCCCCGGGCCTGCCGGCCACCAGGGGCGGGGTCCTGAGCTCGGCGGGGGGTGTGGGGGCAAGGGTGGCCTTGCCGGGGCTGAGGGGCCGTGGCGACTCAATGGAGGCTCGCGGTGGCTTCGGGCCGGCTGCTGTCGGGCAGGAGGGCCGGCCCGGGCTGCGGCCGGGCTGCGCCTAGCGCCGCGTGGGCGGGCAGGGCCGATGCCCAAGGGACCGCGGGCCCCGGGCCCTGAAGCCTCCGGGGCCACGTCCCTGTGAGCGACGTGCGGGATCTTGGGCGGGGCGCCAAGCGCCGAAGGGTTTGCTGGGTCACGGCCGCCCTGGGCTGGGAGGTGGTCGCCAAACCCTCCGCCGCCGCCCGATACCCGAGACCTCCGTTCCCCCTGCCTGGGCGGGCGAGGGGGCCCTGCCGGGGCGGGCTGGCCGCCAGGCTGGCGTTAAGGCGCCAGCGCCAGCGAAACTGGGCCTCAAGAGGCCGCCCGCGGCCCCCCGCCCCCGTCTACGGCCATACCACCCTGAACGCGCCCGATCTCGTCTGATCTCGGAAGCTAAGCAGGGTCGGGCCTGGTTAGTACTTGGATGGGAGACCGCCTGGGAATACCGGGTGCTGTAGGCTTTTTGCCTCCCGCTCCGCCCGCCTTCTCCTTTACTCGCCCGCGGCGGGGGGGCCGCCGGCTCCGCCCCCGCCGAGCCCCGCTGCAGGCAGTAGGCAAGGTGGTTTACCTGCCCGAGCAGGAAGCTTGGGCGATGGCAGAAGTGGGAAGAAACTCTTGAGCACAGGTTCTTGGGATCCACGGAGCAGCGCATGCACATGCGATGGGTGCCTACACAGCTGGCTTGCTTGTCTGTGGGGAAAGGCGAGATGGGTCAGGGCCTGGGTTCCTGAGGGGCTGAGAATCAAGGCAGGGATAGAAGAAAGGGGACAGGCCCACATCCCCTGAACCCACGCCGGCGCCCACTCACCTTTGTGGAAAATACGATTGAAAAGTGCCCTCAAGAATCTCTTCAGATGCCTCCAGAGTTGAGGGAAGAAGGGGAGGGGGGAGGCCGGGAGCAGGGTGAGCCCTGAAATCCAACCCTTGTCCGGTCACACCCCAGCAGCCCTCCCACCTCAGCCCCTTCAAGACCCCAGGGCTCCCCCAACCGCGCTGCACAGATCCTGCCCTGACCATAGTCACCATGTTGATCCCCACGTTGAGCAAGATGAAGCTGACCGGGATCAGAAGAATTGAGTATCCTTGCTCCTGGCATTTCCTGGGGATGGGGCCAGTGAACGGCTCGGCTCGGTAGTAGTTTCGCTCACCCATGGCCGTTGGTCCCAGGACTGCCTGGGCCCTCTGCCCTCCAGTTTTAACTGGGAGCCAGACTGGGTCATAATGGGGCAGGTGGTGAGGTCACAGTGAGGGAGGGGGATGAAAAGGAGGGCCCAGAGTGGCATTCCCTGGTAACCAGGGTCAGGTAAGCTGAGCCTGGACAGTCAAACAGGGCCCGGTGGCCGGCATACATCCCCTCGAGCGGTCATTCATTCGCTCACCGCCCGCTGACTCACTTGTTCAAATGACACATTGCGTCTCTTGGCCCCTCTTGAGACTAGGAAGACCTTGGCCTCAGAGGCCTGCTGAAGGCCTGGCTGGAGTCCAGAGCCTCAGCCTTCTTCATGCCCTTCACTGGGCCTGGAGCTGGACCTGCCCAGATGTGGAACCTCCCAGTTTGGAAGCAACTTCTTGTATGAGGCTCTCTGTGGACAGGGACAGCTGAGACACAGAGGAGGTGCCCAGAGACCAGGGGTTTGGAGTCTGCAGCTGCAGATGTACTTAGTGCATGGTATAGGACCAGGAGGGGCCTGCTGGCACAACTGTGGCCACTAAACCAAAGGGACCCTCAGGCCAAGAAGGGGACACTGGCTTCTTATTGCAGGAAGCCAAGCGCAGGGACCCAGGCTGGCAGAAGGAGTGGCACTTCCAAGCCACAGACCACCAATGTTTCCTGGACTCTGGCGCTCTTTATTCCTCTCTCCATGCCCTGCCGCCCCCTGCCCCTGCCCCCATTTGCTGCTGGTAAGTTCATTTTCCCAGTCTGGCTCCCGTGCAGAGAGGGCCTGGAGGCCGAGGTGGAAGGTAGCAGCGAGTTGGCCCACGCTTGGCCCTCCTGCGGTTGCCGCTTCAGCACCAGACTGTCATACACCTGGTAGTTGGCATTGCCTCCCGGGTTCCGGCTGAGTGGCATGAAGGTGGGCGGGGGTGGAGGGTGCTCGGTAGCCTGGACGTCGGGCAGGAGGTCAGAGGGGCGGAGGAGCAGCGCTGAGCTGGGAGCCGGGGCCCGCTGGTCCGAGGCCTCGGCCAGTACCGTGAGGGAGGCGGAGGTGGCCACAGGGCGCCGCAAGGGCAGGATCTCAGCCCATTCGGCCGCCGGGTGCCGCACCTCGTGGGGATCGCGGGAGTAATCCAAGTGTCCCGCGGAGGGATGCAGGCTGCGGTTGGACTCGCTGTGAGCACAGCTGGGGAGGCTACGTCTGTGGGCCGGTGGGGTGTCACGCTACCAGGCATCGGGCCGGTAGACCCGAGGCACCAGAGCGGACGGAGGCTCAGAGCCCTCCAGACCCAGACTCCGCCGCGGGCCCAGTTGCCGTCCTTTCGGCCCGCGAGCCCCTCGACCTGCACCTGGCCGCCCCCACCGGCGCCCAGCCCCGGCGCCGCCACCTGTGTGCCGGTGTGTCCCTCCACAGCTCCCTCCGACAAAAGCCCCGCCCCACCACCACCCCGCCCCTCTGGCGTGTCACCGCGGTTGGGTGCGGGAGAGGGATCGAGGGCAGGGGCCGCTTCCCCGGGCCTGCCGGCCACCAGGGGCGGGGTCCTGAGCTCGGCGGGGGGTGTGGGGGCAAGGGTGGCCTTGCCGGGGCTGAGGGGCCGTGGCGACTCAATGGAGGCTCGCGGTGGCTTCGGGCCGGCTGCTGTCGGGCAGGAGGGCCGGCCCGGGCTGCGGCCGGGCTGCGCCTAGCGCCGCGTGGGCGGGCAGGGCCGATGCCCAAGGGACCGCGGGCCCCGGGCCCTGAAGCCTCCGGGGCCACGTCCCTGTGAGCGACGTGCGGGATCTTGGGCGGGGCGCCAAGCGCCGAAGGGTTTGCTGGGTCAGGGCCGCCCTGGGCTGGGAGGTGGTCGCCAAACCCTCTGCCGCCGCCCGATACCCGAGACCTCCGTTCCCCCTGCCTGGGCGGGCGAGGGGGCCCTGCCGGGGCGGGCCGGCCGCCAGGCTGGCGTTAAGGCGCCAGCGCCAGCGAAACTGGGCCTCAAGAGGCCGCCCGCGGCCCCCCGCCCCCGTCTACGGCCATACCACCCTGAACGCGCCCGATCTCGTCTGATCTCGGAAGCTAAGCAGGGTCGGGCCTGGTTAGTACTTGGATGGGAGACCGCCTGGGAATACCGGGTGCTGTAGGCTTTTTGCCTCCCGCTGCGCCCGCCTTCTCCTTTACTCGCCCGCGGCGGGGGCCGCCGGCTCCGCCCCCGCCGGGCCGCGCTGCAGGCCCCACCTCCTCAGGCCCCTCCCACCATGGCGCGCGCCGGCGGGGGCGGTCCCCGCCGGCCCGGCCGGCCAGGCGGCCAGAAGGCGGCCCTGGAAGGCAGCCGCACCCCAGACGCTCCCGGGGTGGCTGGCCCGGACCCAGACTCCGCCGCGGGCCCAGTTGCCGTCCTTTCGGCCCGCGAGCCCCTCGACCTGCACCTGGCCGCCCCCACCGGCGCCCAGCCCCGGCGCCGCCACCTGTGTGCCGGTGTGTCCCTCCACAGCTCCCTCCGACAAAAGCCCCGCCCCACCACCACCCCGCCCCTCTGGCGTGTCAACGCGGCCGGGTGCGGGAGCGGGATCGAGGGCAGGGGCCGCTTCCCCGGGCCTGCCGGCCACCAGGGGCGGGGTCCTGAGCTCGGCGGGGGGTGTGGGGGCAAGGGTGGCCTTGCCGGGGCTGAGGGGCCGTGGCGACTCAATGGAGGCTCGCGGTGGCTTCGGGCCGGCTGCTGTCGGGCAGGAGGGCCGGCCCGGGCTGCGGCTGGGCTGCGCCTAGCGCCGCGTGGGCGGGCAGGGCCGATGCCCAAGGGACCGCGGGCCCCGGGCCCTGAAGCCTCCGGGGCCACGTCCCTGTGAGCGACGTGCGGGATCTTGGGCGGGGCGCCAAGCGCCGAAGGGTTTGCTGGGTCACGGCCGCCCTGGGCTGGGAGGTGGTCGCCAAACCCTCCGCCGCCGCCCGATACCCGAGACCTCCGTTCCCCCTGCCTGGGCGGGCGAGGGGGCCCTGCCGGGGCGGGCTGGCCGCCAGGCTGGCGTTAAGGCGCCAGCGCCAGCGAAACTGGGCCTCAAGAGGCCGCCCGCGGCCCCCCGCCCCCGTCTACGGCCATACCACCCTGAACGCGCCCGATCTCGTCTGATCTCGGAAGCTAAGCAGGGTCGGGCCTGGTTAGTACTTGGATGGGAGACCGCCTGGGAATACCGGGTGCTGTAGGCTTTTTGCCTCCCGCTCCGCCCGCCTTCTCCTTTACTCGCCCGCGGCGGGGGGGCCGCCGGCTCCGCCCCCGCCGAGCCCCGCTGCAGGCAGTAGGCAAGGTGGTTTACCTGCCCGAGCAGGAAGCTTGGGCGATGGCAGAAGTGGGAAGAAACTCTTGAGCACAGGTTCTTGGGATCCACGGAGCAGCGCATGCACATGCGATGGGTGCCTACACAGCTGGCTTGCTTGTCTGTGGGGAAAGGCGAGATGGGTCAGGGCCTGGGTTCCTGAGGGGCTGAGAATCAAGGCAGGGATAGAAGAAAGGGGACAGGCCCACATCCCCTGAACCCACGCCGGCGCCCACTCACCTTTGTGGAAAATACGATTGAAAAGTGCCCTCAAGAATCTCTTCAGATGCCTCCAGAGTTGAGGGAAGAAGGGGAGGGGGGAGGCCGGGAGCAGGGTGAGCCCTGAAATCCAACCCTTGTCCGGTCACACCCCAGCAGCCCTCCCACCTCAGCCCCTTCAAGACCCCAGGGCTCCCCCAACCGCGCTGCACAGATCCTGCCCTGACCATAGTCACCATGTTGATCCCCACGTTGAGCAAGATGAAGCTGACCGGGATCAGAAGAATTGAGTATCCTTGCTCCTGGCATTTCCTGGGGATGGGGCCAGTGAACGGCTCGGCTCGGTAGTAGTTTCGCTCACCCATGGCCGTTGGTCCCAGGACTGCCTGGGCCCTCTGCCCTCCAGTTTTAACTGGGAGCCAGACTGGGTCATAATGGGGCAGGTGGTGAGGTCACAGTGAGGGAGGGGGATGAAAAGGAGGGCCCAGAGTGGCATTCCCTGGTAACCAGGGTCAGGTAAGCTGAGCCTGGACAGTCAAACAGGGCCCGGTGGCCGGCATACATCCCCTCGAGCGGTCATTCATTCGCTCACCGCCCGCTGACTCACTTGTTCAAATGACACATTGCGTCTCTTGGCCCCTCTTGAGACTAGGAAGACCTTGGCCTCAGAGGCCTGCTGAAGGCCTGGCTGGAGTCCAGAGCCTCAGCCTTCTTCATGCCCTTCACTGGGCCTGGAGCTGGACCTGCCCAGATGTGGAACCTCCCAGTTTGGAAGCAACTTCTTGTATGAGGCTCTCTGTGGACAGGGACAGCTGAGACACAGAGGAGGTGCCCAGAGACCAGGGGTTTGGAGTCTGCAGCTGCAGATGTACTTAGTGCATGGTATAGGACCAGGAGGGGCCTGCTGGCACAACTGTGGCCACTAAACCAAAGGGACCCTCAGGCCAAGAAGGGGACACTGGCTTCTTATTGCAGGAAGCCAAGCGCAGGGACCCAGGCTGGGAGAAGGAGTGGCACTTCCAAGCCACAGACCACCAATGTTTCCTGGACTCTGGCGCTCTTTATTCCTCTCTCCATGCCCTGCCGCCCCCTGCCCCTGCCCCCATTTGCTGCTGGTAAGTTCATTTTCCCAGTCTGGCTCCCGTGCAGAGAGGGCCTGGAGGCCGAGGTGGAAGGTAGCAGCGAGTTGGCCCACGCTTGGCCCTCCTGCGGTTGCTGCTTCAGCACCAGACTGTCATACACCTGGTAGTTGGCATTGCCTCCCGGGTTCCGGCTGAGTGGCATGAAGGTGGGCGGGGGTGGAGGGTGCTCGGTAGCCTGGACGTCGGGCAGGAGGTCAGAGGGGCGGAGGAGCAGCACTGAGCTGGGAGCAGGGGCCCGCTGGTCCGAGGCCTCGGCCAGTACCGTGAGGGAGGCGGAGGTGGCCACAGGGCGCCGCAAGGGCAGGATCTCAGCCCATTCGGCCGCCGGGTGCCGCACCTCGTGGGGATCGCGGGAGTAATCCAAGTGTCCCGCGGAGGGATGCAGGCTGCGGTTGGACTCGCTGTGAGCACAGCTGGGGAGGCTACGTCTGTGGGCCGGTGGGGTGTCACGCTACCAGGCATCGGGCCGGTAGACCCGAGGCACCAGAGCGGACGGAGGCTCAGAGCCCTCCAGACCCAGACTCCGCCGCGGGCCCAGTTGCCGTCCTTTCAGCCCGCGAGCCCCTCGACCTGCACCTGGCCGCCCCCACCGGCGCCCAGCCCCGGCGCCGCCACCTGTGTGCCGGTGTGTCCCTCCACAGCTCCCTCCGACAAAAGCCCCGCCCCACCACCACCCCGCCCCTCTGGCGTGTCACCGCGGTTGGGTGCGGGAGCGGGATCGAGGGCAGGGGCCGCTTCCCCGGGCCTGCCGGCCACCAGGGGCGGGGTCCTGAGCTCGGCGGGGGGTGTGGGGGCAAGGGTGGCCTTGCCGGGGCTGAGGGGCCGTGGCGACTCAATGGAGGCTCGCGGTGGCTTCGGGCCGGCTGCTGTCGGGCAGGAGGGCCGGCCCGGGCTGCGGCCGGGCTGCGCCTAGCGCCGCGTGGGCGGGCAGGGCCGATGCCCAAGGGACCGCGGGCCCCGGGCCCTGAAGCCTCCGGGGCCACGTCCCTGTGAGCGACGTGCGGGATCTTGGGCGGGGCGCCAAGCGCCGAAGGGTTTGCTGGGTCAGGGCCGCCCTGGGCTGGGAGGTGGTCGCCAAACCCTCCGCCGCCGCCCGATACCCGAGACCTCCGTTCCCCCTGCCTGGGCGGGCGAGGGGGCCCTGCCGGGGCGGGCCGGCCGCCAGGCTGGCGTTAAGGCGCCAGCGCCAGCGAAACTGGGCCTCAAGAGGCCGCCCGCGGCCCCCCGCCCCCGTCTACGGCCATACCACCCTGAACGCGCCCGATCTCGTCTGATCTCGGAAGCTAAGCAGGGTCGGGCCTGGTTAGTACTTGGATGGGAGACCGCCTGGGAATACCGGGTGCTGTAGGCTTTTTGCCTCCCGCTGCGCCCGCCTTCTCCTTTACTCGCCCGCGGCGGGAGCCGCCGGCTCCGCCCCCGCCGGGCCGCGCTGCAGGCCCCACCTCCTCAGGCCCCTCCCACCATGGCGCGCGCCGGCGGGGGCGGTCCCCGCCGGCCCGGCCGGCCAGACGGCCAGAAGGCGGCCCTGGAAGGCAGCCGCACCCCAGACGCTCCCGGGGTGGCTGGCCCGGACCCAGACTCCGCCGCGGGCCCAGTTGCCGTCCTTTCGGCCCGCGAGCCCCTCGACCTGCACCTGGCCGCCCCCACCGGCGCCCAGCCCCGGCGCCGCCACCTGTGTGCCGGTGTGTCCCTCCACAGCTCCCTCCGACAAAAGCCCCGCCCCACCACCACCCCGCCCCTCTGGCGTGTCAACGCGGCCGGGTGCGGGAGCGGGATCGAGGGCAGGGGCCGCTTCCCCGGGCCTGCCGGCCACCAGGGGCGGGGTCCTGAGCTCGGCGGGGGGTGTGGGGGCAAGGGTGGCCTTGCCGGGGCTGAGGGGCCGTGGCGACTCAATGGAGGCTCGCGGTGGCTTCGGGCCGGCTGCTGTCGGGCAGGAGGGCCGGCCCGGGCTGCGGCCGGGCTGTGCCTAGCGCCGCGTGGGCGGGCAGGGCCGATGCCCAAGGGACCGCGGGCCCCGGGCCCTGAAGCCTCCGGGGCCACGTCCCTGTGAGCGACGTGCGGGATCTTGGGCGGGGCGCCAAGCGCCGAAGGGTTTGCTGGGTCAGGGCCGCCCTGGGCTGGGAGGTGGTCGCCAAACCCTCCGCCGCCGCCCGATACCCGAGACCTCCGTTCCCCCTGCCTGGGCGGGCGAGGGGGCCCTGCCGGGGCGGGCCGGCCGCCAGGCTGGCGTTAAGGCGCCAGCGCCAGCGAAACTGGTCCTCAAGAGGCAGCCGTCGGCCCCCGCCCCCGTCTACGGCCATACCACCCTGAACGCGCCCGATCTCGTCTGATCTCGGAAGCTAAGCAGGGTCGGGCCTGGTTAGTACTTGGATGGGAGACCGCCTGGGAATACCGGGTGCTGTAGGCTTTTTGCCTCCCGCTCCGCCCGCCTTCTCCTTTACTCGCCCGCGGCGGGGGGGCCGCCGGCTCCGCCCCCGCCGAGCCCCGCTGCAGGCAGTAGGCAAGGTGGTTTACCTGCCCGAGCAGGAAGCTTGGGCGATGGCAGAAGTGGGAAGAAACTCTTGAGCACAGGTTCTTGGGATCCACGGAGCAGCGCATGCACATGCGATGGGTGCCTACACAGCTGGCTTGCTTGTCTGTGGGGAAAGGCGAGATGGGTCAGGGCCTGGGTTCCTGAGGGGCTGAGAATCAAGGCAGGGATAGAAGAAAGGGGACAGGCCCACATCCCCTGAACCCACGCCGGCGCCCACTCACCTTTGTGGAAAATACGATTGAAAAGTGCCCTCAAGAATCTCTTCAGATGCCTCCAGAGTTGAGGGAAGAAGGGGAGGGGGGAGGCCGGGAGCAGGGTGAGCCCTGAAATCCAACCCTTGTCCGGTCACACCCCAGCAGCCCTCCCACCTCAGCCCCTTCAAGACCCCAGGGCTCCCCCAACCGCGCTGCACAGATCCTGCCCTGACCATAGTCACCATGTTGATCCCCACGTTGAGCAAGATGAAGCTGACCGGGATCAGAAGAATTGAGTATCCTTGCTCCTGGCATTTCCTGGGGATGGGGCCAGTGAACGGCTCGGCTCGGTAGTAGTTTCGCTCACCCATGGCCGTTGGTCCCAGGACTGCCTGGGCCCTCTGCCCTCCAGTTTTAACTGGGAGCCAGACTGGGTCATAATGGGGCAGGTGGTGAGGTCACAGTGAGGGAGGGGGATGAAAAGGAGGGCCCAGAGTGGCATTCCCTGGTAACCAGGGTCAGGTAAGCTGAGCCTGGACAGTCAAACA
The DNA here is from genome assembly GCF_039906515.1 of Pseudorca crassidens. Lineage (NCBI taxonomy): Eukaryota > Metazoa > Chordata > Mammalia > Artiodactyla > Delphinidae > Pseudorca > Pseudorca crassidens. Next base: position 25,199,824 of record NC_090314.1, read on the forward strand.
GGGCCCGGTGGCCGGCATACATCCCCTCGAGCGGTCATTCATTCGCTCACCGCCCGCTGACTCACTTGTTCAAATGACACATTGCGTCTCTTGGCCCCTCTTGAGACTAGGAAGACCTTGGCCTCAGAGGCCTGCTGAAGGCCTGGCTGGAGTCCAGAGCCTCAGCCTTCTTCATGCCCTTCACTGGGCCTGGAGCTGGACCTGCCCAGATGTGGAACCTCCCAGTTTGGAAGCAACTTCTTGTATGAGGCTCTCTGTGGACAGGGACAGCTGAGACACAGAGGAGGTGCCCAGAGACCAGGGGTTTGGAGTCTGCAGCTGCAGATGTACTTAGTGCATGGTATAGGACCAGGAGGGGCCTGCTGGCACAACTGTGGCCACTAAACCAAAGGGACCCTCAGGCCAAGAAGGGGACACTGGCTTCTTATTGCAGGAAGCCAAGCGCAGGGACCCAGGCTGGGAGAAGGAGTGGCACTTCCAAGCCACAGACCACCAATGTTTCCTGGACTCTGGCGCTCTTTATTCCTCTCTCCATGCCCTGCCGCCCCCTGCCCCTGCCCCCATTTGCTGCTGGTAAGTTCATTTTCCCAGTCTGGCTCCCGTGCAGAGAGGGCCTGGAGGCCGAGGTGGAAGGTAGCAGCGAGTTGGCCCACGCTTGGCCCTCCTGCGGTTGCCGCTTCAGCACCAGACTGTCATACACCTGGTAGTTGGCATTGCCTCCCGGGTTCCGGCTGAGTGGCATGAAGGTGGGCGGGGGTGGAGGGTGCTCGGTAGCCTGGACGTCGGGCAGGAGGTCAGAGGGGCGGAGGAGCAGCACTGAGCTGGGAGCCGGGGCCCGCTGGTCCGAGGCCTCGGCCAGTACCGTGAGGGAGGCGGAGGTGGCCACAGGGCGCCGCAAGGGCAGGATCTCAGCCCATTCGGCCGCCGGGTGCCGCACCTCGTGGGGATCGCGGGAGTAATCCAAGTGTCCCGCGGAGGGATGCAGGCTGCGGTTGGACTCGCTGTGAGCACAGCTGGGGAGGCTACGTCTGTGGGCCGGTGGGGTGTCACGCTACCAGGCATCGGGCCGGTAGACCCGAGGCACCAGAGCGGACGGAGGCTCAGAGCCCTCCAGACCCAGACTCCGCCGCGGGCCCAGTTGCCGTCCTTTCGGCCCGCGAGCCCCTCGACCTGCACCTGGCCGCCCCCACCGGCGCCCAGCCCCGGCGCCGCCACCTGTGTGCCGGTGTGTCCCTCCACAGCTCCCTCCGACAAAAGCCCCGCCCCACCACCACCCCGCCCCTCTGGCGTGTCACCGCGGTTGGGTGCGGGAGCGGGATCGAGGGCAGGGGCCGCTTCCCCGGGCCTGCCGGCCACCAGGGGCGGGGTCCTGAGCTCGGCGGGGGGTGTGGGGGCAAGGGTGGCCTTGCCGGGGCTGAGGGGCCGTGGCGACTCAATGGAGGCTCGCGGTGGCTTCGGGCCGGCTGCTGTCGGGCAGGAGGGCCGGCCCGGGCTGCGGCCGGGCTGCGCCTAGCGCCGCGTGGGCGGGCAGGGCCGATGCCCAAGGGACCGCGGGCCCCGGGCCCTGAAGCCTCCGGGGCCACGTCCCTGTGAGCGACGTGCGGGATCTTGGGCGGGGCGCCAAGCGCCGAAGGGTTTGCTGGGTCAGGGCCGCCCTGGGCTGGGAGGTGGTCGCCAAACCCTCCGCCGCCGCCCGATACCCGAGACCTCCGTTCCCCCTGCCTGGGCGGGCGAGGGGGCCCTGCCGGGGCGGGCCGGCCGCCAGGCTGGCGTTAAGGCGCCAGCGCCAGCGAAACTGGGCCTCAAGAGGCCGCCCGCGGCCCCCCGCCCCCGTCTACGGCCATACCACCCTGAACGCGCCCGATCTCGTCTGATCTCGGAAGCTAAGCAGGGTCGGGCCTCGTTAGTACTTGGATGGGAGACCGCCTGGGAATACCGGGTGCTGTAGGCTTTTTGCCTCCCGCTGCGCCCGCCTTCTCCTTTACTCGCCCGCGGCGGGGGCCGCCGGCTCCGCCCCCGCCGGGCCGCGCTGCAGGCCCCACCTCCTCAGGCCCCTCCCACCATGGCGCGCGCCGGCGGGGGCGGTCCCCGCCGGCCCGGCCGGCCAGGCGGCCAGAAGGCGGCCCTGGAAGGCAGCCGCACCCCAGACGCTCCCGGGGTGGCTGGCCCGGACCCAGACTCCGCCGCGGGCCCAGTTGCCGTCCTTTCGGCCCGCGAGCCCCTCGACCTGCACCTGGCCGCCCCCACCGGCGCCCAGCCCCGGCGCCGCCACCTGTGTGCCGGTGTGTCCCTCCACAGCTCCCTCCGACAAAAGCCCCGCCCCACCACCACCCCGCCCCTCTGGCGTGTCAACGCGGCCGGGTGCGGGAGCGGGATCGAGGGCAGGGGCCGCTTCCCCGGGCCTGCCGGCCACCAGGGGCGGGGTCCTGAGCTCGGCGGGGGGTGTGGGGGCAAGGGTGGCCTTGCCGGGGCTGAGGGGCCGTGGCGACTCAATGGAGGCTCGCGGTGGCTTCGGGCCGGCTGCTGTCGGGCAGGAGGGCCGGCCCGGGCTGCGGCCGGGCTGCGCCTAGCGCCGCGTGGGCGGGCAGGGCCGATGCCCAAGGGACCGCGGGCCCCGGGCCCTGAAGCCTCCGGGGCCACGTCCCTGTGAGCGACGTGCGGGATCTTGGGCGGGGCGCCAAGCGCCGAAGGGTTTGCTGGGTCACGGCCGCCCTGGGCTGGGAGGTGGTCGCCAAACCCTCCGCCGCCGCCCGATACCCGAGACCTCCGTTCCCCCTGCCTGGGCGGGCGAGGGGGCCCTGCCGGGGCGGGCTGGCCGCCAGGCTGGCGTTAAGGCGCCAGCGCCAGCGAAACTGGGCCTCAAGAGGCCGCCCGCGGCCCCCCGCCCCCGTCTACGGCCATACCACCCTGAACGCGCCCGATCTCGTCTGATCTCGGAAGCTAAGCAGGGTCGGGCCTGGTTAGTACTTGGATGGGAGACCGCCTGGGAATACCGGGTGCTGTAGGCTTTTTGCCTCCCGCTCCGCCCGCCTTCTCCTTTACTCGCCCGCGGCGGGGGGGCCGCCGGCTCCGCCCCCGCCGAGCCCCGCTGCAGGCAGTAGGCAAGGTGGTTTACCTGCCCGAGCAGGAAGCTTGGGCGATGGCAGAAGTGGGAAGAAACTCTTGAGCACAGGTTCTTGGGATCCACGGAGCAGCGCATGCACATGCGATGGGTGCCTACACAGCTGGCTTGCTTGTCTGTGGGGAAAGGCGAGATGGGTCAGGGCCTGGGTTCCTGAGGGGCTGAGAATCAAGGCAGGGATAGAAGAAAGGGGACAGGCCCACATCCCCTGAACCCACGCCGGCGCCCACTCACCTTTGTGGAAAATACGATTGAAAAGTGCCCTCAAGAATCTCTTCAGATGCCTCCAGAGTTGAGGGAAGAAGGGGAGGGGGGAGGCCGGGAGCAGGGTGAGCCCTGAAATCCAACCCTTGTCCGGTCACACCCCAGCAGCCCTCCCACCTCAGCCCCTTCAAGACCCCAGGGCTCCCCCAACCGCGCTGCACAGATCCTGCCCTGACCATAGTCACCATGTTGATCCCCACGTTGAGCAAGATGAAGCTGACCGGGATCAGAAGAATTGAGTATCCTTGCTCCTGGCATTTCCTGGGGATGGGGCCAGTGAACGGCTCGGCTCGGTAGTAGTTTCGCTCACCCATGGCCGTTGGTCCCAGGACTGCCTGGGCCCTCTGCCCTCCAGTTTTAACTGGGAGCCAGACTGGGTCATAATGGGGCAGGTGGTGAGGTCACAGTGAGGGAGGGGGATGAAAAGGAGGGCCCAGAGTGGCATTCCCTGGTAACCAGGGTCAGGTAAGCTGAGCCTGGACAGTCAAACAGGGCCCGGTGGCCGGCATACATCCCCTCGAGCGGTCATTCATTCGCTCACCGCCCGCTGACTCACTTGTTCAAATGACACATTGCGTCTCTTGGCCCCTCTTGAGACTAGGAAGACCTTGGCCTCAGAGGCCTGCTGAAGGCCTGGCTGGAGTCCAGAGCCTCAGCCTTCTTCATGCCCTTCACTGGGCCTGGAGCTGGACCTGCCCAGATGTGGAACCTCCCAGTTTGGAAGCAACTTCTTGTATGAGGCTCTCTGTGGACAGGGACAGCTGAGACACAGAGGAGGTGCCCAGAGACCAGGGGTTTGGAGTCTGCAGCTGCAGATGTACTTAGTGCATGGTATAGGACCAGGAGGGGCCTGCTGGCACAACTGTGGCCACTAAACCAAAGGGACCCTCAGGCCAAGAAGGGGACACTGGCTTCTTATTGCAGGAAGCCAAGCGCAGGGACCCAGGCTGGGAGAAGGAGTGGCACTTCCAAGCCACAGACCACCAATGTTTCCTGGACTCTGGCGCTCTTTATTCCTCTCTCCATGCCCTGCCGCCCCCTGCCCCTGCCCCCATTTGCTGCTGGTAAGTTCATTTTCCCAGTCTGGCTCCCGTGCAGAGAGGGCCTGGAGGCCGAGGTGGAAGGTAGCAGCGAGTTGGCCCACGCTTGGCCCTCCTGCGGTTGCCGCTTCAGCACCAGACTGTCATACACCTGGTAGTTGGCATTGCCTCCCGGGTTCCGGCTGAGTGGCATGAAGGTGGGCGGGGGTGGAGGGTGCTCGGTAGCCTGGACGTCGGGCAGGAGGTCAGAGGGGCGGAGGAGCAGCACTGAGCTGGGAGCCGGGGCCCGCTGGTCCGAGGCCTCGGCCAGTACCGTGAGGGAGGCGGAGGTGGCCACAGGGCGCCGCAAGGGCAGGATCTCAGCCCATTCGGCCGCCGGGTGCCGCACCTCGTGGGGATCGCGGGAGTAATCCAAGTGTCCCGCGGAGGGATGCAGGCTGCGGTTGGACTCGCTGTGAGCACAGCTGGGGAGGCTACGTCTGTGGGCCGGTGGGGTGTCACGCTACCAGGCATCGGGCCGGTAGACCCGAGGCACCAGAGCGGACGGAGGCTCAGAGCCCTCCAGACCCAGACTCCGCCGCGGGCCCAGTTGCCGTCCTTTCGGCCCGCGAGCCCCTCGACCTGCACCTGGCCGCCCCCACCGGCGCCCAGCCCCGGCGCCGCCACCTGTGTGCCGGTGTGTCCCTCCACAGCTCCCTCCGACAAAAGCCCCGCCCCACCACCACCCCGCCCCTCTGGCGTGTCACCGCGGTTGGGTGCGGGAGCGGGATCGAGGGCAGGGGCCGCTTCCCCGGGCCTGCCGGCCACCAGGGGCGGGGTCCTGAGCTCGGCGGGGGGTGTGGGGGCAAGGGTGGCCTTGCCGGGGCTGAGGGGCCGTGGCGACTCAATGGAGGCTCGCGGTGGCTTCGGGCCGGCTGCTGTCGGGCAGGAGGGCCGGCCCGGGCTGCGGCCGGGCTGCGCCTAGCGCCGCGTGGGCGGGCAGGGCCGATGCCCAAGGGACCGCGGGCCCCAGGCCCTGAAGCCTCCGGGGCCACGTCCCTGTGAGCGACGTGCGGGATCTTGGGCGGGGCGCCAAGCGCCGAAGGGTTTGCTGGGTCAGGGCCGCCCTGGGCTGGGAGGTGGTCGCCAAACCCTCCGCCGCCGCCCGATACCCGAGACCTCCGTTCCCCCTGCCTGGGCGGGCGAGGGGGCCCTGCCGGGGTGGGCCGGCCGCCAGGCTGGCGTTAAGGCGCCAGCGCCAGCGAAACTGGGCCTCAAGAGGCCGCCCGCGGCCCCCCGCCCCCGTCTACGGCCATACCACCCTGAACGCGCCCGATCTCGTCTGATCTCGGAAGCTAAGCAGGGTCGGGCCTGGTTAGTACTTGGATGGGAGACCGCCTGGGAATACCGGGTGCTGTAGGCTTTTTGCCTCCCGCTGCGCCCGCCTTCTCCTTTACTCGCCCGCGGCGGGGGCCGCCGGCTCCGCCCCCGCCGGGCCGCGCTGCAGGCCCCACCTCCTCAGGCCCCTCCCACCATGGCGCGCGCCGGCGGGGGCGGTCCCCGCCGGCCCGGCCGGCCAGGCGGCCAGAAGGCGGCCCTGGAAGGCAGCCGCACCCCAGACGCTCCCGGGGTGGCTGGCCCGGACCCAGACTCCGCCGCGGGCCCAGTTGCCGTCCTTTCGGCCCGCGAGCCCCTCGACCTGCACCTGGCCGCCCCCACCGGCGCCCAGCCCCGGCGCCGCCACCTGTGTGCCGGTGTGTCCCTCCACAGCTCCCTCCGACAAAAGCCCCGCCCCACCACCACCCCGCCCCTCTGGCGTGTCAACGCGGCCGGGTGCGGGAGCGGGATCGAGGGCAGGGGCCGCTTCCCCGGGCCTGCCGGCCACCAGGGGCGGGGTCCTGAGCTCGGCGGGGGGTGTGGGGGCAAGGGTGGCCTTGCCGGGGCTGAGGGGCCGTGGCGACTCAATGGAGGCTCGCGGTGGCTTCGGGCCGGCTGCTGTCGGGCAGGAGGGCCGGCCCGGGCTGCGGCCGGGCTGCGCCTAGCGCCGCGTGGGCGGGCAGGGCCGATGCCCAAGGGACCGCGGGCCCCGGGCCCTGAAGCCTCCGGGGCCACGTCCCTGTGAGCGACGTGCGGGATCTTGGGCGGGGCGCCAAGCGCCGAAGGGTTTGCTGGGTCAGGGCCGCCCTGGGCTGGGAGGTGGTCGCCAAACCCTCCGCCGCCGCCCGATACCCGAGACCTCCGTTCCCCCTGCCTGGGCGGGCGAGGGGGCCCTGCCGGGGCGGGCCGGCCGCCAGGCTGGCGTTAAGGCGCCAGCGCCAGCGAAACTGGTCCTCAAGAGGCAGCCGTCGGCCCCCGCCCCCGTCTACGGCCATACCACCCTGAACGCGCCCGATCTCGTCTGATCTCGGAAGCTAAGCAGGGTCGGGCCTGGTTAGTACTTGGATGGGAGACCGCCTGGGAATACCGGGTGCTGTAGGCTTTTTGCCTCCCGCTCCGCCCGCCTTCTCCTTTACTCGCCCGCGGCGGGGGGGCCGCCGGCTCCGCCCCCGCCGAGCCCCGCTGCAGGCAGTAGGCAAGGTGGTTTACCTGCCCGAGCAGGAAGCTTGGGCGATGGCAGAAGTGGGAAGAAACTCTTGAGCACAGGTTCTTGGGATCCACGGAGCAGCGCATGCACATGCGATGGGTGCCTACACAGCTGGCTTGCTTGTCTGTGGGGAAAGGCGAGATGGGTCAGGGCCTGGGTTCCTGAGGGGCTGAGAATCAAGGCAGGGATAGAAGAAAGGGGACAGGCCCACATCCCCTGAACCCACGCCGGCGCCCACTCACCTTTGTGGAAAATACGATTGAAAAGTGCCCTCAAGAATCTCTTCAGATGCCTCCAGAGTTGAGGGAAGAAGGGGAGGGGGGAGGCCGGGAGCAGGGTGAGCCCTGAAATCCAACCCTTGTCCGGTCACACCCCAGCAGCCCTCCCACCTCAGCCCCTTCAAGACCCCAGGGCTCCCCCAACCGCGCTGCACAGATCCTGCCCTGACCATAGTCACCATGTTGATCCCCACGTTGAGCAAGATGAAGCTGACCGGGATCAGAAGAATTGAGTATCCTTGCTCCTGGCATTTCCTGGGGATGGGGCCAGTGAACGGCTCGGCTCGGTAGTAGTTTCGCTCACCCATGGCCGTTGGTCCCAGGACTGCCTGGGCCCTCTGCCCTCCAGTTTTAACTGGGAGCCAGACTGGGTCATAATGGGGCAGGTGGTGAGGTCACAGTGAGGGAGGGGGATGAAAAGGAGGGCCCAGAGTGGCATTCCCTGGTAACCAGGGTCAGGTAAGCTGAGCCTGGACAGTCAAACAGGGCCCGGTGGCCGGCATACATCCCCTCGAGCGGTCATTCATTCGCTCACCGCCCGCTGACTCACTTGTTCAAATGACACATTGCGTCTCTTGGCCCCTCTTGAGACTAGGAAGACCTTGGCCTCAGAGGCCTGCTGAAGGCCTGGCTGGAGTCCAGAGCCTCAGCCTTCTTCATGCCCTTCACTGGGCCTGGAGCTGGACCTGCCCAGATGTGGAACCTCCCAGTTTGGAAGCAACTTCTTGTATGAGGCTCTCTGTGGACAGGGACAGCTGAGACACAGAGGAGGTGCCCAGAGACCAGGGGTTTGGAGTCTGCAGCTGCAGATGTACTTAGTGCATGGTATAGGACCAGGAGGGGCCTGCTGGCACAACTGTGGCCACTAAACCAAAGGGACCCTCAGGCCAAGAAGGGGACACTGGCTTCTTATTGCAGGAAGCCAAGCGCAGGGACCCAGGCTGGGAGAAGGAGTGGCACTTCCAAGCCACAGACCACCAATGTTTCCTGGACTCTGGCGCTCTTTATTCCTCTCTCCATGCCCTGCCGCCCCCTGCCCCTGCCCCCATTTGCTGCTGGTAAGTTCATTTTCCCAGTCTGGCTCCCGTGCAGAGAGGGCCTGGAGGCCGAGGTGGAAGGTAGCAGCGAGTTGGCCCACGCTTGGCCCTCCTGCGGTTGCCGCTTCAGCACCAGACTGTCATACACCTGGTAGTTGGCATTGCCTCCCGGGTTCCGGCTGAGTGGCATGAAGGTGGGCGGGGGTGGAGGGTGCTCGGTAGCCTGGACGTCGGGCAGGAGGTCAGAGGGGCGGAGGAGCAGCACTGAGCTGGGAGCCGGGGCCCGCTGGTCCGAGGCCTCGGCCAGTACCGTGAGGGAGGCGGAGGTGGCCACAGGGCGCCGCAAGGGCAGGATCTCAGCCCATTCGGCCGCCGGGTGCCGCACCTCGTGGGGATCGCGGGAGTAATCCAAGTGTCCCGCGGAGGGATGCAGGCTGCGGTTGGACTCGCTGTGAGCACAGCTGGGGAGGCTACGTCTGTGGGCCGGTGGGGTGTCACGCTACCAGGCATCGGGCCGGTAGACCCGAGGCACCAGAGCGGACGGAGGCTCAGAGCCCTCCAGACCCAGACTCCGCCGCGGGCCCAGTTGCCGTCCTTTCGGCCCGCGAGCCCCTCGACCTGCACCTGGCCGCCCCCACCGGCGCCCAGCCCCGGCGCCGCCACCTGTGTGCCGGTGTGTCCCTCCACAGCTCCCTCCGACAAAAGCCCCGCCCCACCACCACCCCGCCCCTCTGGCGTGTCACCGCGGTTGGGTGCGGGAGCGGGATCGAGGGCAGGGGCCGCTTCCCCGGGCCTGCCGGCCACCAGGGGCGGGGTCCTGAGCTCGGCGGGGGGTGTGGGGGCAAGGGTGGCCTTGCCGGGGCTGAGGGGCCGTGGCGACTCAATGGAGGCTCGCGGTGGCTTCGGGCCGGCTGCTGTCGGGCAGGAGGGCCGGCCCGGGCTGCGGCCGGGCTGCGCCTAGCGCCGCGTGGGCGGGCAGGGCCGATGCCCAAGGGACCGCGGGCCCCGGGCCCTGAAGCCTCCGGGGCCACGTCCCTGTGAGCGACGTGCGGGATCTTGGGCGGGGCGCCAAGCGCCGAAGGGTTTGCTGGGTCAGGGCCGCCCTGGGCTGGGAGGTGGTCGCCAAACCCTCCGCCGCCGCCCGATACCCGAGACCTCCGTTCCCCCTGCCTGGGCGGGCGAGGGGGCCCTGCCGGGGCGGGCCGGCCGCCAGGCTGGCGTTAAGGCGCCAGCGCCAGCGAAACTGGGCCTCAAGAGGCCGCCCGCGGCCCCCCGCCCCCGTCTACGGCCATACCACCCTGAACGCGCCCGATCTCGTCTGATCTCGGAAGCTAAGCAGGGTCGGGCCTCGTTAGTACTTGGATGGGAGACCGCCTGGGAATACCGGGTGCTGTAGGCTTTTTGCCTCCCGCTGCGCCCGCCTTCTCCTTTACTCGCCCGCGGCGGGGGCCGCCGGCTCCGCCCCCGCCGGGCCGCGCTGCAGGCCCCACCTCCTCAGGCCCCTCCCACCATGGCGCGCGCCGGCGGGGGCGGTCCCCGCCGGCCCGGCCGGCCAGGCGGCCAGAAGGCGGCCCTGGAAGGCAGCCGCACCCCAGACGCTCCCGGGGTGGCTGGCCCGGACCCAGACTCCGCCGCGGGCCCAGTTGCCGTCCTTTCGGCCCGCGAGCCCCTCGACCTGCACCTGGCCGCCCCCACCGGCGCCCAGCCCCGGCGCCGCCACCTGTGTGCCGGTGTGTCCCTCCACAGCTCCCTCCGACAAAAGCCCCGCCCCACCACCACCCCGCCCCTCTGGCGTGTCAACGCGGCCGGGTGCGGGAGCGGGATCGAGGGCAGGGGCCGCTTCCCCGGGCCTGCCGGCCACCAGGGGCGGGGTCCTGAGCTCGGCGGGGGGTGTGGGGGCAAGGGTGGCCTTGCCGGGGCTGAGGGGCCGTGGCGACTCAATGGAGGCTCGCGGTGGCTTCGGGCCGGCTGCTGTCGGGCAGGAGGGCCGGCCCGGGCTGCGGCCGGGCTGCGCCTAGCGCCGCGTGGGCGGGCAGGGCCGATGCCCAAGGGACCGCGGGCCCCGGGCCCTGAAGCCTCCGGGGCCACGTCCCTGTGAGCGACGTGCGGGATCTTGGGCGGGGCGCCAAGCGCCGAAGGGTTTGCTGGGTCAGGGCCGCCCTGGGCTGGGAGGTGGTCGCCAAACCCTCCGCCGCCGCCCGATACCCGAGACCTCCGTTCCCCCTGCCTGGGCGGGCGAGGGGGCCCTGCCGGGGCGGGCCGGCCGCCAGGCTGGCGTTAAGGCGCCAGCGCCAGCGAAACTGGGCCTCAAGAGGCCGCCCGCGGCCCCCCGCCCCCGTCTACGGCCATACCACCCTGAACGCGCCCGATCTCGTCTGATCTCGGAAGCTAAGCAGGGTCGGGCCTGGTTAGTACTTGGATGGGAGACCGCCTGGGAATACCGGGTGCTGTAGGCTTTTTGCCTCCCGCTCCGCCCGCCTTCTCCTTTACTCGCCCGCGGCGGGGGGGCCGCCGGCTCCGCCCCCGCCGAGCCCCGCTGCAGGCAGTAGGCAAGGTGGTTTACCTGCCCGAGCAGGAAGCTTGGGCGATGGCAGAAGTGGGAAGAAACTCTTGAGCACAGGTTCTTGGGATCCACGGAGCAGCGCATGCACATGCGATGGGTGCCTACACAGCTGGCTTGCTTGTCTGTGGGGAAAGGCGAGATGGGTCAGGGCCTGGGTTCCTGAGGGGCTGAGAATCAAGGCAGGGATAGAAGAAAGGGGACAGGCCCACATCCCCTGAACCCACGCCGGCGCCCACTCACCTTTGTGGAAAATACGATTGAAAAGTGCCCTCAAGAATCTCTTCAGATGCCTCCAGAGTTGAGGGAAGAAGGGGAGGGGGGAGGCCGGGAGCAGGGTGAGCCCTGAAATCCAACCCTTGTCCGGTCACACCCCAGCAGCCCTCCCACCTCAGCCCCTTCAAGACCCCAGGGCTCCCCCAACCGCGCTGCACAGATCCTGCCCTGACCATAGTCACCATGTTGATCCCCACGTTGAGCAAGATGAAGCTGACCGGGATCAGAAGAATTGAGTATCCTTGCTCCTGGCATTTCCTGGGGATGGGGCCAGTGAACGGCTCGGCTCGGTAGTAGTTTCGCTCACCCATGGCCGTTGGTCCCAGGACTGCCTGGGCCCTCTGCCCTCCAGTTTTAACTGGGAGCCAGACTGGGTCATAATGGGGCAGGTGGTGAGGTCACAGTGAGGGAGGGGGATGAAAAGGAGGGCCCAGAGTGGCATTCCCTGGTAACCAGGGTCAGGTAAGCTGAGCCTGGACAGTCAAACAGGGCCCGGTGGCCGGCATACATCCCCTCGAGCGGTCATTCATTCGCTCACCGCCCGCTGACTCACTTGTTCAAATGACACATTGCGTCTCTTGGCCCCTCTTGAGACTAGGAAGACCTTGGCCTCAGAGGCCTGCTGAAGGCCTGGCTGGAGTCCAGAGCCTCAGCCTTCTTCATGCCCTTCACTGGGCCTGGAGCTGGACCTGCCCAGATGTGGAACCTCCCAGTTTGGAAGCAACTTCTTGTATGAGGCTCTCTGTGGACAGGGACAGCTGAGACACAGAGGAGGTGCCCAGAGACCAGGGGTTTGGAGTCTGCAGCTGCAGATGTACTTAGTGCGTGGTATAGGACCAGGAGGGGCCTGCTGGCACAACTGTGGCCACTAAACCAAAGGGACCCTCAGGCCAAGAAGGGGACACTGGCTTCTTATTGCAGGAAGCCAAGCGCAGGGACCCAGGCTGGCAGAAGGAGTGGCACTTCCAAGCCACAGACCACCAATGTTTCCTGGACTCTGGCGCTCTTTATTCCTCTCTCCATGCCCTGCCGCCCCCTGCCCCTGCCCCCATTTGCTGCTGGTAAGTTCATTTTCCCAGTCTGGCTCCCGTGCAGAGGGCCTGGAGGCCGAGGTGGAAGGTAGCAGCGAGTTGGCCCACGCTTGGCCCTCCTGCGGTTGCCGCTTCAGCACCAGACTGTCATACACCTGGTAGTTGGCATTGCCTCCCGGGTTCCGGCTGAGTGGCATGAAGGTGGGCGGGGGTGGAGGGTGCTCGGTAGCCTGGACGTCGGGCAGGAGGTCAGAGGGGCGGAGGAGCAGCACTGAGCTGGGAGCCGGGGCCCGCTGGTCCGAGGCCTCGGCCAGTACCGTGAGGGAGGCGGAGGTGGCCACAGGGCGCCGCAAGGGCAGGATCTCAGCCCATTCGGCCGCCGGGTGCCGCACCTCGTGGGGATCGCGGGAGTAATCCAAGTGTCCCGCGGAGGGATGCAGGCTGCGGTTGGACTCGCTGTGAGCACAGCTGGGGAGGCTACGTCTGTGGGCCGGTGGGGTGTCACGCTACCAGGCATCGGGCCGGTAGACCCGAGGCACCAGAGCGGATGGAGGCTCAGAGCCCTCCAGACCCAGACTCCGCCGCGGGCCCAGTTGCCGTCCTTTCGGCCCGCGAGCCCCTCGACCTGCACCTGGCCGCCCCCACCGGCGCCCAGCCCCGGCGCCGCCACCTGTGTGCCGGTGTGTCCCTCCACAGCTCCCTCCGACAAAAGCCCCGCCCCACCACCACCCCGCCCCTCTGGCGTGTCACCGCGGTTGGGTGCGGGAGCGGGATCGAGGGCAGGGGCCGCTTCCCCGGGCCTGCCGGCCACCAGGGGCGGGGTCCTGAGCTCGGCGGGGGGTGTGGGGGCAAGGGTGGCCTTGCCGGGGCTGAGGGGCCGTGGCGACTCAATGGTGGCTCCCGGTGGCTTCGGGCCGGCTGCTGTCGGGCAGGAGGGCCGGCCCGGGCTGCGGCCGGGCTGCGCCTAGCGCCGCGTGGGCGGGCAGGGCCGATGCCCAAGGGACCGCGGGCCCCGGGCCCTGAAGCCTCCGGGGCCACGTCCCTGTGAGCGACGTGCGGGATCTTGGGCGGGGCGCCAAGCGCTGAAGGGTTGGCTGGGTCACGGCCGCCCTGGGCTGGGAGGTGGTCGCCAAACCCTCCGCCGCCGCCCGATACCCGAGACCTCCGTTTCCCCTGCCTGGGCGGGCGAGGGGGCCCTGCCGGGGCGGGCTGGCCGCCAGGCTGGCGTTAAGGCGCCAGCGCCAGCGAAACTGGGCCTCAAGAGGCCGCCCGCGGCCCCCCGCCCCCGTCTACGGCCATACCACCCTGAACGCGCCCGATCTCGTCTGATCTCGGAAGCTAAGCAGGGTCGGGCCTGGTTAGTACTTGGATGGGAGACCGCCTGGGAATACCGGGTGCTGTAGGCTTTTTGCCTCCCGCTCCGCCCGCCTTCTCCTTTACTCGCCCGCGGCGGGGGCCGCCGGCTCCGCCCCCGCCGGGCCGCGCTGCAGGCCCCACCTCCTCAGGCCCCTCCCACCATGGCGCGCGCCGGCGGGGGCGGTCCCCGCCGGCCCGGCCGGCCAGGCGGCCAGAAGGCGGCCCTGGAAGGCAGCCGCACCCCAGACGCTCCCGGGGTGGCTGGCCCGGACCCAGACTCCGCCGCGGGCCCAGTTGCCGTCCTTTCGGCCCGCGAGCCCCTCGACCTGCACCTGGCCGCCCCCACCGGCGCCCAGCCCCGGCGCCGCCACCTGTGTGCCGGTGTGTCCCTCCACAGCTCCCTCCGACAAAAGCCCCGCCCCACCACCACCCCGCCCCTCTGGCGTGTCACCGCGGCCGGGTGCGGGAGCGGGATCGAGGGCAGGGGCCGCTTCCCCGGGCCTGCCGGCCACCAGGGGCGGGGTCCTGAGCTCGGCGGGGTGTGTGGGGGCAAGGGTGGCCTTGCCGGGGCTGAGGGGCCGTGGCGACTCAATGGAGGCTCGCGGTGGCTTCGGGCCGGCTGCTGTCGGGCAGGAGGGCCGGCCCGGGCTGCGGCCGGGCTGCGCCTAGCGCCGCGTGGGCGGGCAGGGCCGATGCCCAAGGGACCGCGGGCCCCGGGCCCTGAAGCCTCCGGGGCCACGTCCCTGTGAGCGACGTGCGGGATCTTGGGCGGGGCGCCAAGCGCCGAAGGGTTTGCTGGGTCAGGGCCGCCCTGGGCTGGGAGGTGGTCGCCAAACCCTCCGCCGCCGCCCGATACCCGAGACCTCCGTTCCCCCTGCCTGGGCGGGCGAGGGGGCCCTGCCGGGGCGGGCCGGCCGCCAGGCTGGCGTTAAGGCGCCAGCGCCAGCGAAACTGGGCCTCAAGAGGCCGCCCGCGGCCCCCCGCCCCCGTCTACGGCCATACCACCCTGAACGCGCCCGATCTCGTCTGATCTCGGAAGCTAAGCAGGGTCGGGCCTGGTTAGTACTTGGATGGGAGACCGCCTGGGAATACCGGGTGCTGTAGGCTTTTTGCCTCCCGCTGCGCCCGCCTTCTCCTTTACTCGCCCGCGGCGGGGGCCGCCGGCTCCGCCCCCGCCGGGCCGCGCTGCAGGCCCCACCTCCTCAGGCCCCTCCCACCATGGCGCGCGCCGGCGGGGGCGGTCCCCGCCGGCCCGGCCGGCCAGGCGGCCAGAAGGCGGCCCTGGAAGGCAGCCGCACCCCAGACGCTCCCGGGGTGGCTGGCCCGGACCCAGACTCCGCCGCGGGCCCAGTTGCCGTCCTTTCGGCCCGCGAGCCCCTCGACCTGCACCTGGCCGCCCCCACCGGCGCCCAGCCCCGGCGCCGCCACCTGTGTGCCGGTGTGTCCCTCCACAGCTCCCTCCGACAAAAGCCCCGCCCCACCACCACCCCGCCCCTCTGGCGTGTCAACGCGGCCGGGTGCGGGAGCGGGATCGAGGGCAGGGGCCGCTTCCCCGGGCCTGCCGGCCACCAGGGGCGGGGTCCTGAGCTCGGCGGGGGGTGTGGGGGCAAGGGTGGCCTTGCCGGGGCTGAGGGGCCGTGGCGACTCAATGGAGGCTCGCGGTGGCTTCGGGCCGGCTGCTGTCGGGCAGGAGGGCCGGCCCGGGCTGCGGCCGGGCTGCGCCTAGCGCCGCGTGGGCGGGCAGGGCCGATGCCCAAGGGACCGCGGGCCCCGGGCCCTGAAGCCTCCGGGGCCACGTCCCTGTGAGCGACGTGCGGGATCTTGGGCGGGGCGCCAAGCGCCGAAGGGTTTGCTGGGTCAGGGCCGCCCTGGGCTGGGAGGTGGTCGCCAAACCCTCCGCCGCCGCCCGATACCCGAGACCTCCGTTCCCCCTGCCTGGGCGGGCGAGGGGGCCCTGCCGGGGCGGGCTGGCCGCCAGGCTGGCGTTAAGGCGCCAGCGCCAGCGAAACTGGGCCTCAAGAGGCCGCCCGCGGCCCCCCGCCCCCGTCTACGGCCATACCACCCTGAACGCGCCCGATCTCGTCTGATCTCGGAAGCTAAGCAGGGTCGGGCCTGGTTAGTACTTGGATGGGAGACCGCCTGGGAATACCGGGTGCTGTAGGCTTTTTGCCTCCCGCTCCGCCCGCCTTCTCCTTTACTCGCCCGCGGCGGGGGGGCCGCCGGCTCCGCCCCCGCCGAGCCCCGCTGCAGGCAGTAGGCAAGGTGGTTTACCTGCCCGAGCAGGAAGCTTGGGCGATGGCAGAAGTGGGAAGAAACTCTTGAGCACAGGTTCTTGGGATCCACGGAGCAGCGCATGCACATGCGATGGGTGCCTACACAGCTGGCTTGCTTGTCTGTGGGGAAAGGCGAGATGGGTCAGGGCCTGGGTTCCTGAGGGGCTGAGAATCAAGGCAGGGATAGAAGAAAGGGGACAGGCCCACATCCCCTGAACCCACGCCGGCGCCCACTCACCTTTGTGGAAAATACGATTGAAAAGTGCCCTCAAGAATCTCTTCAGATGCCTCCAGAGTTGAGGGAAGAAGGGGAGGGGGGAGGCCGGGAGCAGGGTGAGCCCTGAAATCCAACCCTTGTCCGGTCACACCCCAGCAGCCCTCCCACCTCAGCCCCTTCAAGACCCCAGGGCTCCCCCAACCGCGCTGCACAGATCCTGCCCTGACCATAGTCACCATGTTGATCCCCACGTTGAGCAAGATGAAGCTGACCGGGATCAGAAGAATTGAGTATCCTTGCTCCTGGCATTTCCTGGGGATGGGGCCAGTGAACGGCTCGGCTCGGTAGTAGTTTCGCTCACCCATGGCCGTTGGTCCCAGGACTGCCTGGGCCCTCTGCCCTCCAGTTTTAACTGGGAGCCAGACTGGGTCATAATGGGGCAGGTGGTGAGGTCACAGTGAGGGAGGGGGATGAAAAGGAGGGCCCAGAGTGGCATTCCCTGGTAACCAGGGTCAGGTAAGCTGAGCCTGGACAGTCAAACAGGGCCCGGTGGCCGGCATACATCCCCTCGAGCGGTCATTCATTCGCTCACCGCCCGCTGACTCACTTGTTCAAATGACACATTGCGTCTCTTGGCCCCTCTTGAGACTAGGAAGACCTTGGCCTCAGAGGCCTGCTGAAGGCCTGGCTGGAGTCCAGAGCCTCAGCCTTCTTCATGCCCTTCACTGGGCCTGGAGCTGGACCTGCCCAGATGTGGAACCTCCCAGTTTGGAAGCAACTTCTTGTATGAGGCTCTCTGTGGACAGGGACAGCTGAGACACAGAGGAGGTGCCCAGAGACCAGGGGTTTGGAGTCTGCAGCTGCAGATGTACTTAGTGCATGGTATAGGACCAGGAGGGGCCTGCTGGCACAACTGTGGCCACTAAACCAAAGGGACCCTCAGGCCAAGAAGGGGACACTGGCTTCTTATTGCAGGAAGCCAAGCGCAGGGACCCAGGCTGGCAGAAGGAGTGGCGCTTCCAAGCCACAGACCACCAATGTTTCCTGGACTCTGGCGCTCTTTATTCCTCTCTCCATGCCCTGCCGCCCCCTGCCCCTGCCCCCATTTGCTGCTGGTAAGTTCATTTTCCCAGTCTGGCTCCCGTGCAGAGAGGGCCTGGAGGCCGAGGTGGAAGGTAGCAGCGAGTTGGCCCACGCTTGGCCCTCCTGCGGTTGCCGCTTCAGCACCAGACTGTCATACACCTGGTAGTTGGCATTGCCTCCCGGGTTCCGGCTGAGTGGCATGAAGGTGGGCGGGGGTGGAGGGTGCTCGGTAGCCTGGACGTCGGGCAGGAGGTGAGAGGGGCGGAGGAGCAGCGCTGAGCTGGGAGCCGGGGCCCGCTGGTCCGAGGCCTCGGCCAGTACCGTGAGGGAGGCGGAGGTGGCCACAGGGCGCCGCAAGGGCAGGATCTCAGCCCATTCGGCCGCCGGGTGCCGCACCTCGTGGGGATCGCGGGAGTAATCCAAGTGTCCCGCGGAGGGATGCAGGCTGCGGTTGGACTCGCTGTGAGCACAGCTGGGGAGGCTACGTCTGTGGGCCGGTGGGGTGTCACGCTACCAGGCATCGGGCCGGTAGACCCGAGGCACCAGAGCGGACGGAGGCTCAGAGCCCTCCAGACCCAGACTCCGCCGCGGGCCCAGTTGCCGTCCTTTCGGCCCGCGAGCCCCTCGACCTGCACCTGGCCGCCCCCACCGGCGCCCAGCCCCGGCGCCGCCACCTGTGTGCCGGTGTGTCCCTCCACAGCTCCCTCCGACAAAAGCCCCGCCCCACCACCACCCCGCCCCTCTGGCGTGTCACCGCGGTTGGGTGCGGGAGCGGGATCGAGGGCAGGGGCCGCTTCCCCGGGCCTGCCGGCCACCAGGGGCGGGGTCCTGAGCTCGGCGGGGGGTGTGGGGGCAAGGGTGGCCTTGCCGGGGCTGAGGGGCCGTGGCGACTCAATGGAGGCTCGCGGTGGCTTCGGGCCGGCTGCTGTCGGGCAGGAGGGCCGGCCCGGGCTGCGGCCGGGCTGCGCCTAGCGCCGCGTGGGCGGGCAGGGCCGATGCCCAAGGGACCGCGGGCCCCGGGCCCTGAAGCCTCCGGGGCCACGTCCCTGTGAGCGACGTGCGGGATCTTGGGCGGGGCGCCAAGCGCCGAAGGGTTTGCTGGGTCAGGGCCGCCCTGGGCTGGGAGGTGGTCGCCAAACCCTCCGCCGCCGCCCGATACCCGAGACCTCCGTTCCCCCTGCCTGGGCGGGCGAGGGGGCCCTGCCGGGGCGGGCCGGCCGCCAGGCTGGCGTTAAGGCGCCAGCGCCAGCGAAACTGGGCCTCAAGAGGCCGCCCGCGGCCCCCCGCCCCCGTCTACGGCCATACCACCCTGAACGCGCCCGATCTCGTCTGATCTCGGAAGCTAAGCAGGGTCGGGCCTCGTTAGTACTTGGATGGGAGACCGCCTGGGAATACCGGGTGCTGTAGGCTTTTTGCCTCCCGCTGCGCCCGCCTTCTCCTTTACTCGCCCGCGGCGGGGGCCGCCGGCTCCGCCCCCGCCGGGCCGCGCTGCAGGCCCCACCTCCTCAGGCCCCTCCCACCATGGCGCGCGCCGGCGGGGGCGGTCCCCGCCGGCCCGGCCGGCCAGGCGGCCAGAAGGCGGCCCTGGAAGGCAGCCGCACCCCAGACGCTCCCGGGGTGGCTGGCCCGGACCCAGACTCCGCCGCGGGCCCAGTTGCCGTCCTTTCGGCCCGCGAGCCCCTCGACCTGCACCTGGCCGCCCCCACCGGCGCCCAGCCCCGGCGCCGCCACCTGTGTGCCGGTGTGTCCCTCCACAGCTCCCTCCGACAAAAGCCCCGCCCCACCACCACCCCGCCCCTCTGGCGTGTCAACGCGGCCGGGTGCGGGAGCGGGATCGAGGGCAGGGGCCGCTTCCCCGGGCCTGCCGGCCACCAGGGGCGGGGTCCTGAGCTCGGCGGGGGGTGTGGGGGCAAGGGTGGCCTTGCCGGGGCTGAGGGGCCGTGGCGACTCAATGGAGGCTCGCGGTGGCTTCGGGCCGGCTGCTGTCGGGCAGGAGGGCCGGCCCGGGCTGCGGCCGGGCTGCGCCTAGCGCCGCGTGGGCGGGCAGGGCCGATGCCCAAGGGACCGCGGGCCCCGGGCCCTGAAGCCTCCGGGGCCACGTCCCTGTGAGCGACGTGCGGGATCTTGGGCGGGGCGCCAAGCGCCGAAGGGTTTGCTGGGTCAGGGCCGCCCTGGGCTGGGAGGTGGTCGCCAAACCCTCCGCCGCCGCCCGATACCCGAGACCTCCGTTCCCCCTGCCTGGGCGGGCGAGGGGGCCCTGCCGGGGCGGGCCGGCCGCCAGGCTGGCGTTAAGGCGCCAGCGCCAGCGAAACTGGTCCTCAAGAGGCAGCCGTCGGCCCCCGCCCCCGTCTACGGCCATACCACCCTGAACGCGCCCGATCTCGTCTGATCTCGGAAGCTAAGCAGGGTCGGGCCTGGTTAGTACTTGGATGGGAGACCGCCTGGGAATACCGGGTGCTGTAGGCTTTTTGCCTCCCGCTCCGCCCGCCTTCTCCTTTACTCGCCCGCGGCGGGGGGGCCGCCGGCTCCGCCCCCGCCGAGCCCCGCTGCAGGCAGTAGGCAAGGTGGTTTACCTGCCCGAGCAGGAAGCTTGGGCGATGGCAGAAGTGGGAAGAAACTCTTGAGCACAGGTTCTTGGGATCCACGGAGCAGCGCATGCACATGCGATGGGTGCCTACACAGCTGGCTTGCTTGTCTGTGGGGAAAGGCGAGATGGGTCAGGGCCTGGGTTCCTGAGGGGCTGAGAATCAAGGCAGGGATAGAAGAAAGGGGACAGGCCCACATCCCCTGAACCCACGCCGGCGCCCACTCACCTTTGTGGAAAATACGATTGAAAAGTGCCCTCAAGAATCTCTTCAGATGCCTCCAGAGTTGAGGGAAGAAGGGGAGGGGGGAGGCCGGGAGCAGGGTGAGCCCTGAAATCCAACCCTTGTCCGGTCACACCCCAGCAGCCCTCCCACCTCAGCCCCTTCAAGACCCCAGGGCTCCCCCAACCGCGCTGCACAGATCCTGCCCTGACCATAGTCACCATGTTGATCCCCACGTTGAGCAAGATGAAGCTGACCGGGATCAGAAGAATTGAGTATCCTTGCTCCTGGCATTTCCTGGGGATGGGGCCAGTGAACGGCTCGGCTCGGTAGTAGTTTCGCTCACCCATGGCCGTTGGTCCCAGGACTGCCTGGGCCCTCTGCCCTCCAGTTTTAACTGGGAGCCAGACTGGGTCATAATGGGGCAGGTGGTGAGGTCACAGTGAGGGAGGGGGATGAAAAGGAGGGCCCAGAGTGGCATTCCCTGGTAACCAGGGTCAGGTAAGCTGAGCCTGGACAGTCAAACAGGGCCCGGTGGCCGGCATACATCCCCTCGAGCGGTCATTCATTCGCTCACCGCCCGCTGACTCACTTGTTCAAATGACACATTGCGTCTCTTGGCCCCTCTTGAGACTAGGAAGACCTTGGCCTCAGAGGCCTGCTGAAGGCCTGGCTGGAGTCCAGAGCCTCAGCCTTCTTCATGCCCTTCACTGGGCCTGGAGCTGGACCTGCCCAGATGTGGAACCTCCCAGTTTGGAAGCAACTTCTTGTATGAGGCTCTCTGTGGACAGGGACAGCTGAGACACAGAGGAGGTGCCCAGAGACCAGGGGTTTGGAGTCTGCAGCTGCAGATGTACTTAGTGCATGGTATAGGACCAGGAGGGGCCTGCTGGCACAACTGTGGCCACTAAACCAAAGGGACCCTCAGGCCAAGAAGGGGACACTGGCTTCTTATTGCAGGAAGCCAAGCGCAGGGACCCAGGCTGGGAGAAGGAGTGGCACTTCCAAGCCACAGACCACCAATGTTTCCTGGACTCTGGCGCTCTTTATTCCTCTCTCCATGCCCTGCCGCCCCCTGCCCCTGCCCCCATTTGCTGCTGGTAAGTTCATTTTCCCAGTCTGGCTCCCGTGCAGAGAGGGCCTGGAGGCCGAGGTGGAAGGTAGCAGCGAGTTGGCCCACGCTTGGCCCTCCTGCGGTTGCCGCTTCAGCACCAGACTGTCATACACCTGGTAGTTGGCATTGCCTCCCGGGTTCCGGCTGAGTGGCATGAAGGTGGGCGGGGGTGGAGGGTGCTCGGTAGCCTGGACGTCGGGCAGGAGGTCAGAGGGGCGGAGGAGCAGCACTGAGCTGGGAGCCGGGGCCCGCTGGTCCGAGGCCTCGGCCAGTACCGTGAGGGAGGCGGAGGTGGCCACAGGGCGCCGCAAGGGCAGGATCTCAGCCCATTCGGCCGCCGGGTGCCGCACCTCGTGGGGATCGCGGGAGTAATCCAAGTGTCCCGCGGAGGGATGCAGGCTGCGGTTGGACTCGCTGTGAGCACAGCTGGGGAGGCTACGTCTGTGGGCCGGTGGGGTGTCACGCTACCAGGCATCGGGCCGGTAGACCCGAGGCACCAGAGCGGACGGAGGCTCAGAGCCCTCCAGACCCAGACTCCGCCGCGGGCCCAGTTGCCGTCCTTTCGGCCCGCGAGCCCCTCGACCTGCACCTGGCCACCCCCACCGGCGCCCAGCCCCGGCGCCGCCACCTGTGTGCCGGTGTGTCCCTCCACAGCTCCCTCCGACAAAAGCCCCGCCCCACCACCACCCCGCCCCTCTGGCGTGTCACCGCGGTTGGGTGCGGGAGCGGGATCGAGGGCAGGGGCCGCTTCCCCGGGCCTGCCGGCCACCAGGGGCGGGGTCCTGAGCTCGGCGGGGGGTGTGGGGGCAAGGGTGGCCTTGCCGGGGCTGAGGGGCCGTGGCGACTCAATGGAGGCTCGCGGTGGCTTCGGGCCGGCTGCTGTCGGGCAGGAGGGCCGGCCCGGGCTGCGGCCGGGCTGCGCCTAGCGCCGCGTGGGCGGGCAGGGCCGATGCCCAAGGGACCGCGGGCCCCGGGCCCTGAAGCCTCCGGGGCCACGTCCCTGTGAGCGACGTGCGGGATCTTGGGCGGGGCGCCAAGCGCCGAAGGGTTTGCTGGGTCAGGGCCGCCCTGGGCTGGGAGGTGGTCGCCAAACCCTCCGCCGCCGCCCGATACCCGAGACCTCCGTTCCCCCTGCCTGGGCGGGCGAGGGGGCCCTGCCGGGGCGGGCCGGCCGCCAGGCTGGCGTTAAGGCGCCAGCGCCAGCGAAACTGGGCCTCAAGAGGCCGCCCGCGGCCCCCCGCCCCCGTCTACGGCCATACCACCCTGAACGCGCCCGATCTCGTCTGATCTCGGAAGCTAAGCAGGGTCGGGCCTCGTTAGTACTTGGATGGGAGACCGCCTGGGAATACCGGGTGCTGTAGGCTTTTTGCCTCCCGCTGCGCCCGCCTTCTCCTTTACTCGCCCGCGGCGGGGGCCGCCGGCTCCGCCCCCGCCGGGCCGCGCTGCAGGCCCCACCTCCTCAGGCCCCTCCCACCATGGCGCGCGCCGGCGGGGGCGGTCCCCGCCGGCCCGGCCGGCCAGGCGGCCAGAAGGCGGCCCTGGAAGGCAGCCGCACCCCAGACGCTCCCGGGGTGGCTGGCCCGGACCCAGACTCCGCCGCGGGCCCAGTTGCCGTCCTTTCGGCCCGCGAGCCCCTCGACCTGCACCTGGCCGCCCCCACCGGCGCCCAGCCCCGGCGCCGCCACCTGTGTGCCGGTGTGTCCCTCCACAGCTCCCTCCGACAAAAGCCCCGCCCCACCACCACCCCGCCCCTCTGGCGTGTCAACGCGGCCGGGTGCGGGAGCGGGATCGAGGGCAGGGGCCGCTTCCCCGGGCCTGCCGGCCACCAGGGGCGGGGTCCTGAGCTCGGCGGGGGGTGTGGGGGCAAGGGTGGCCTTGCCGGGGCTGAGGGGCCGTGGCGACTCAATGGAGGCTCGCGGTGGCTTCGGGCCGGCTGCTGTCGGGCAGGAGGGCCGGCCCGGGCTGCGGCTGGGCTGCGCCTAGCGCCGCGTGGGCGGGCAGGGCCGATGCCCAAGGGACCGCGGGCCCCGGGCCCTGAAGCCTCCGGGGCCACGTCCCTGTGAGCGACGTGCGGGATCTTGGGCGGGGCGCCAAGCGCCGAAGGGTTTGCTGGGTCACGGCCGCCCTGGGCTGGGAGGTGGTCGCCAAACCCTCCGCCGCCGCCCGATACCCGAGACCTCCGTTCCCCCTGCCTGGGCGGGCGAGGGGGCCCTGCCGGGGCGGGCTGGCCGCCAGGCTGGCGTTAAGGCGCCAGCGCCAGCGAAACTGGGCCTCAAGAGGCCGCCCGCGGCCCCCCGCCCCCGTCTACGGCCATACCACCCTGAACGCGCCCGATCTCGTCTGATCTCGGAAGCTAAGCAGGGTCGGGCCTGGTTAGTACTTGGATGGGAGACCGCCTGGGAATACCGGGTGCTGTAGGCTTTTTGCCTCCCGCTCCGCCCGCCTTCTCCTTTACTCGCCCGCGGCGGGGGGGCCGCCGGCTCCGCCCCCGCCGAGCCCCGCTGCAGGCAGTAGGCAAGGTGGTTTACCTGCCCGAGCAGGAAGCTTGGGCGATGGCAGAAGTGGGAAGAAACTCTTGAGCACAGGTTCTTGGGATCCACGGAGCAGCGCATGCACATGCGATGGGTGCCTACACAGCTGGCTTGCTTGTCTGTGGGGAAAGGCGAGATGGGTCAGGGCCTGGGTTCCTGAGGGGCTGAGAATCAAGGCAGGGATAGAAGAAAGGGGACAGGCCCACATCCCCTGAACCCACGCCGGCGCCCACTCACCTTTGTGGAAAATACGATTGAAAAGTGCCCTCAAGAATCTCTTCAGATGCCTCCAGAGTTGAGGGAAGAAGGGGAGGGGGGAGGCCGGGAGCAGGGTGAGCCCTGAAATCCAACCCTTGTCCGGTCACACCCCAGCAGCCCTCCCACCTCAGCCCCTTCAAGACCCCAGGGCTCCCCCAACCGCGCTGCACAGATCCTGCCCTGACCATAGTCACCATGTTGATCCCCACGTTGAGCAAGATGAAGCTGACCGGGATCAGAAGAATTGAGTATCCTTGCTCCTGGCATTTCCTGGGGATGGGGCCAGTGAACGGCTCGGCTCGGTAGTAGTTTCGCTCACCCATGGCCGTTGGTCCCAGGACTGCCTGGGCCCTCTGCCCTCCAGTTTTAACTGGGAGCCAGACTGGGTCATAATGGGGCAGGTGGTGAGGTCACAGTGAGGGAGGGGGATGAAAAGGAGGGCCCAGAGTGGCATTCCCTGGTAACCAGGGTCAGGTAAGCTGAGCCTGGACAGTCAAACAGGGCCCGGTGGCCGGCATACATCCCCTCGAGCGGTCATTCATTCGCTCACCGCCCGCTGACTCACTTGTTCAAATGACACATTGCGTCTCTTGGCCCCTCTTGAGACTAGGAAGACCTTGGCCTCAGAGGCCTGCTGAAGGCCTGGCTGGAGTCCAGAGCCTCAGCCTTCTTCATGCCCTTCACTGGGCCTGGAGCTGGACCTGCCCAGATGTGGAACCTCCCAGTTTGGAAGCAACTTCTTGTATGAGGCTCTCTGTGGACAGGGACAGCTGAGACACAGAGGAGGTGCCCAGAGACCAGGGGTTTGGAGTCTGCAGCTGCAGATGTACTTAGTGCATGGTATAGGACCAGGAGGGGCCTGCTGGCACAACTGTGGCCACTAAACCAAAGGGACCCTCAGGCCAAGAAGGGGACACTGGCTTCTTATTGCAGGAAGCCAAGCGCAGGGACCCAGGCTGGGAGAAGGAGTGGCACTTCCAAGCCACAGACCACCAATGTTTCCTGGACTCTGGCGCTCTTTATTCCTCTCTCCATGCCCTGCCGCCCCCTGCCCCTGCCCCCATTTGCTGCTGGTAAGTTCATTTTCCCAGTCTGGCTCCCGTGCAGAGAGGGCCTGGAGGCCGAGGTGGAAGGTAGCAGCGAGTTGGCCCACGCTTGGCCCTCCTGCGGTTGCTGCTTCAGCACCAGACTGTCATACACCTGGTAGTTGGCATTGCCTCCCGGGTTCCGGCTGAGTGGCATGAAGGTGGGCGGGGGTGGAGGGTGCTCGGTAGCCTGGACGTCGGGCAGGAGGTCAGAGGGGCGGAGGAGCAGCACTGAGCTGGGAGCAGGGGCCCGCTGGTCCGAGGCCTCGGCCAGTACCGTGAGGGAGGCGGAGGTGGCCACAGGGCGCCGCAAGGGCAGGATCTCAGCCCATTCGGCCGCCGGGTGCCGCACCTCGTTGGGATCGCGGGAGTAATCCAAGTGTCCCGCGGAGGGATGCAGGCTGCGGTTGGACTCGCTGTGAGCACAGCTGGGGAGGCTACGTCTGTGGGCCGGTGGGGTGTCACGCTACCAGGCATCGGGCCGGTAGACCCGAGGCACCAGAGCGGACGGAGGCTCAGAGCCCTCCAGACCCAGACTCCGCCGCGGGCCCAGTTGCCGTCCTTTCAGCCCGCGAGCCCCTCGACCTGCACCTGGCCGCCCCCACCGGCGCCCAGCCCCGGCGCCGCCACCTGTGTGCCGGTGTGTCCCTCCACAGCTCCCTCCGACAAAAGCCCCGCCCCACCACCACCCCGCCCCTCTGGCGTGTCACCGCGGTTGGGTGCGGGAGCGGGATCGAGGGCAGGGGCCGCTTCCCCGGGCCTGCCGGCCACCAGGGGCGGGGTCCTGAGCTCGGCGGGGGGTGTGGGGGCAAGGGTGGCCTTGCCGGGGCTGAGGGGCCGTGGCGACTCAATGGAGGCTCGCGGTGGCTTCGGGCCGGCTGCTGTCGGGCAGGAGGGCCGGCCCGGGCTGCGGCCGGGCTGCGCCTAGCGCCGCGTGGGCGGGCAGGGCCGATGCCCAAGGGACCGCGGGCCCCGGGCCCTGAAGCCTCCGGGGCCACGTCCCTGTGAGCGACGTGCGGGATCTTGGGCGGGGCGCCAAGCGCCGAAGGGTTTGCTGGGTCAGGGCCGCCCTGGGCTGGGAGGTGGTCGCCAAACCCTCCGCCGCCGCCCGATACCCGAGACCTCCGTTCCCCCTGCCTGGGCGGGCGAGGGGGCCCTGCCGGGGCGGGCCGGCCGCCAGGCTGGCGTTAAGGCGCCAGCGCCAGCGAAACTGGGCCTCAAGAGGCCGCCCGCGGCCCCCCGCCCCCGTCTACGGCCATACCACCCTGAACGCGCCCGATCTCGTCTGATCTCGGAAGCTAAGCAGGGTCGGGCCTGGTTAGTACTTGGATGGGAGACCGCCTGGGAATACCGGGTGCTGTAGGCTTTTTGCCTCCCGCTGCGCCCGCCTTCTCCTTTACTCGCCCGCGGCGGGAGCCGCCGGCTCCGCCCCCGCCGGGCCGCGCTGCAGGCCCCACCTCCTCAGGCCCCTCCCACCATGGCGCGCGCCGGCGGGGGCGGTCCCCGCCGGCCCGGCCGGCCAGGCGGCCAGAAGGCGGCCCTGGAAGGCAGCCGCACCCCAGACGCTCCCGGGGTGGCTGGCCCGGACCCAGACTCCGCCGCGGGCCCAGTTGCCGTCCTTTCGGCCCGCGAGCCCCTCGACCTGCACCTGGCCGCCCCCACCGGCGCCCAGCCCCGGCGCCGCCACCTGTGTGCCGGTGTGTCCCTCCACAGCTCCCTCCGACAAAAGCCCCGCCCCACCACCACCCCGCCCCTCTGGCGTGTCAACGCGGCCGGGTGCGGGAGCGGGATCGAGGGCAGGGGCCGCTTCCCCGGGCCTGCCGGCCACCAGGGGCGGGGTCCTGAGCTCGGCGGGGGGTGTGGGGGCAAGGGTGGCCTTGCCGGGGCTGAGGGGCCGTGGCGACTCAATGGAGGCTCGCGGTGGCTTCGGGCCGGCTGCTGTCGGGCAGGAGGGCCGGCCCGGGCTGCGGCCGGGCTGTGCCTAGCGCCGCGTGGGCGGGCAGGGCCGATGCCCAAGGGACCGCGGGCCCCGGGCCCTGAAGCCTCCGGGGCCACGTCCCTGTGAGCGACGTGCGGGATCTTGGGCGGGGCGCCAAGCGCCGAAGGGTTTGCTGGGTCAGGGCCGCCCTGGGCTGGGAGGTGGTCGCCAAACCCTCCGCCGCCGCCCGATACCCGAGACCTCCGTTCCCCCTGCCTGGGCGGGCGAGGGGGCCCTGCCGGGGCGGGCCGGCCGCCAGGCTGGCGTTAAGGCGCCAGCGCCAGCGAAACTGGTCCTCAAGAGGCAGCCGTCGGCCCCCGCCCCCGTCTACGGCCATACCACCCTGAACGCGCCCGATCTCGTCTGATCTCGGAAGCTAAGCAGGGTCGGGCCTGGTTAGTACTTGGATGGGAGACCGCCTGGGAATACCGGGTGCTGTAGGCTTTTTGCCTCCCGCTCCGCCCGCCTTCTCCTTTACTCGCCCGCGGCGGGGGGGCCGCCGGCTCCGCCCCCGCCGAGCCCCGCTGCAGGCAGTAGGCAAGGTGGTTTACCTGCCCGAGCAGGAAGCTTGGGCGATGGCAGAAGTGGGAAGAAACTCTTGAGCACAGGTTCTTGGGATCCACGGAGCAGCGCATGCACATGCGATGGGTGCCTACACAGCTGGCTTGCTTGTCTGTGGGGAAAGGCGAGATGGGTCAGGGCCTGGGTTCCTGAGGGGCTGAGAATCAAGGCAGGGATAGAAGAAAGGGGACAGGCCCACATCCCCTGAACCCACGCCGGCGCCCACTCACCTTTGTGGAAAATACGATTGAAAAGTGCCCTCAAGAATCTCTTCAGATGCCTCCAGAGTTGAGGGAAGAAGGGGAGGGGGGAGGCCGGGAGCAGGGTGAGCCCTGAAATCCAACCCTTGTCCGGTCACACCCCAGCAGCCCTCCCACCTCAGCCCCTTCAAGACCCCAGGGCTCCCCCAACCGCGCTGCACAGATCCTGCCCTGACCATAGTCACCATGTTGATCCCCACGTTGAGCAAGATGAAGCTGACCGGGATCAGAAGAATTGAGTATCCTTGCTCCTGGCATTTCCTGGGGATGGGGCCAGTGAACGGCTCGGCTCGGTAGTAGTTTCGCTCACCCATGGCCGTTGGTCCCAGGACTGCCTGGGCCCTCTGCCCTCCAGTTTTAACTGGGAGCCAGACTGGGTCATAATGGGGCAGGTGGTGAGGTCACAGTGAGGGAGGGGGATGAAAAGGAGGGCCCAGAGTGGCATTCCCTGGTAACCAGGGTCAGGTAAGCTGAGCCTGGACAGTCAAACAGGGCCCGGTGGCCGGCATACATCCCCTCGAGCGGTCATTCATTCGCTCACCGCCCGCTGACTCACTTGTTCAAATGACACATTGCGTCTCTTGGCCCCTCTTGAGACTAGGAAGACCTTGGCCTCAGAGGCCTGCTGAAGGCCTGGCTGGAGTCCAGAGCCTCAGCCTTCTTCATGCCCTTCACTGGGCCTGGAGCTGGACCTGCCCAGATGTGGAACCTCCCAGTTTGGAAGCAACTTCTTGTATGAGGCTCTCTGTGGACAGGGACAGCTGAGACACAGAGGAGGTGCCCAGAGACCAGGGGTTTGGAGTCTGCAGCTGCAGATGTACTTAGTGCATGGTATAGGACCAGGAGGGGCCTGCTGGCACAACTGTGGCCACTAAACCAAAGGGACCCTCAGGCCAAGAAGGGGACACTGGCTTCTTATTGCAGGAAGCCAAGCGCAGGGACCCAGGCTGGGAGAAGGAGTGGCACTTCCAAGCCACAGACCACCAATGTTTCCTGGACTCTGGCGCTCTTTATTCCTCTCTCCATGCCCTGCCGCCCCCTGCCCCTGCCCCCATTTGCTGCTGGTAAGTTCATTTTCCCAGTCTGGCTCCCGTGCAGAGAGGGCCTGGAGGCCGAGGTGGAAGGTAGCAGCGAGTTGGCCCACGCTTGGCCCTCCTGCGGTTGCCGCTTCAGCACCAGACTGTCATACACCTGGTAGTTGGCATTGCCTCCCGGGTTCCGGCTGAGTGGCATGAAGGTGGGCGGGGGTGGAGGGTGCTCGGTAGCCTGGACGTCGGGCAGGAGGTCAGAGGGGCGGAGGAGCAGCACTGAGCTGGGAGCCGGGGCCCGCTGGTCCGAGGCCTCGGCCAGTACCGTGAGGGAGGCGGAGGTGGCCACAGGGCGCCGCAAGGGCAGGATCTCAGCCCATTCGGCCGCCGGGTGCCGCACCTCGTGGGGATCGCGGGAGTAATCCAAGTGTCCCGCGGAGGGATGCAGGCTGCGGTTGGACTCGCTGTGAGCACAGCTGGGGAGGCTACGTCTGTGGGCCGGTGGGGTGTCACGCTACCAGGCATCGGGCCGGTAGACCCGAGGCACCAGAGCGGACGGAGGCTCAGAGCCCTCCAGACCCAGACTCCGCCGCGGGCCCAGTTGCCGTCCTTTCGGCCCGCGAGCCCCTCGACCTGCACCTGGCCGCCCCCACCGGCGCCCAGCCCCGGCGCCGCCACCTGTGTGCCGGTGTGTCCCTCCACAGCTCCCTCCGACAAAAGCCCCGCCCCACCACCACCCCGCCCCTCTGGCGTGTCACCGCGGTTGGGTGCGGGAGCGGGATCGAGGGCAGGGGCCGCTTCCCCGGGCCTGCCGGCCACCAGGGGCGGGGTCCTGAGCTCGGCGGGGGGTGTGGGGGCAAGGGTGGCCTTGCCGGGGCTGAGGGGCCGTGGCGACTCAATGGAGGCTCGCGGTGGCTTCGGGCCGGCTGCTGTCGGGCAGGAGGGCCGGCCCGGGCTGCGGCCGGGCTGCGCCTAGCGCCGCGTGGGCGGGCAGGGCCGATGCCCAAGGGACCGCGGGCCCCGGGCCCTGAAGCCTCCGGGGCCACGTCCCTGTGAGCGACGTGCGGGATCTTGGGCGGGGCGCCAAGCGCCGAAGGGTTTGCTGGGTCAGGGCCGCCCTGGGCTGGGAGGTGGTCGCCAAACCCTCCGCCGCCGCCCGATACCCGAGACCTCCGTTCCCCCTGCCTGGGCGGGCGAGGGGGCCCTGCCGGGGCGGGCCGGCCGCCAGGCTGGCGTTAAGGCGCCAGCGCCAGCGAAACTGGGCCTCAAGAGGCCGCCCGCGGCCCCCCGCCCCCGTCTACGGCCATACCACCCTGAACGCGCCCGATCTCGTCTGATCTCGGAAGCTAAGCAGGGTCGGGCCTCGTTAGTACTTGGATGGGAGACCGCCTGGGAATACCGGGTGCTGTAGGCTTTTTGCCTCCCGCTGCGCCCGCCTTCTCCTTTACTCGCCCGCGGCGGGGGCCGCCGGCTCCGCCCCCGCCGGGCCGCGCTGCAGGCCCCACCTCCTCAGGCCCCTCCCACCATGGCGCGCGCCGGCGGGGGCGGTCCCCGCCGGCCCGGCCGGCCAGGCGGCCAGAAGGCGGCCCTGGAAGGCAGCCGCACCCCAGACGCTCCCGGGGTGGCTGGCCCGGACCCAGACTCCGCCGCGGGCCCAGTTGCCGTCCTTTCGGCCCGCGAGCCCCTCGACCTGCACCTGGCCGCCCCCACCGGCGCCCAGCCCCGGCGCCGCCACCTGTGTGCCGGTGTGTCCCTCCACAGCTCCCTCCGACAAAAGCCCCGCCCCACCACCACCCCGCCCCTCTGGCGTGTCAACGCGGCCGGGTGCGGGAGCGGGATCGAGGGCAGGGGCCGCTTCCCCGGGCCTGCCGGCCACCAGGGGCGGGGTCCTGAGCTCGGCGGGGGGTGTGGGGGCAAGGGTGGCCTTGCCGGGGCTGAGGGGCCGTGGCGACTCAATGGAGGCTCGCGGTGGCTTCGGGCCGGCTGCTGTCGGGCAGGAGGGCCGGCCCGGGCTGCGGCCGGGCTGCGCCTAGCGCCGCGTGGGCGGGCAGGGCCGATGCCCAAGGGACCGCGGGCCCCGGGCCCTGAAGCCTCCGGGGCCACGTCCCTGTGAGCGACGTGCGGGATCTTGGGCGGGGCGCCAAGCGCCGAAGGGTTTGCTGGGTCACGGCCGCCCTGGGCTGGGAGGTGGTCGCCAAACCCTCCGCCGCCGCCCGATACCCGAGACCTCCGTTCCCCCTGCCTGGGCGGGCGAGGGGGCCCTGCCGGGGCGGGCTGGCCGCCAGGCTGGCGTTAAGGCGCCAGCGCCAGCGAAACTGGGCCTCAAGAGGCCGCCCGCGGCCCCCCGCCCCCGTCTACGGCCATACCACCCTGAACGCGCCCGATCTCGTCTGATCTCGGAAGCTAAGCAGGGTCGGGCCTGGTTAGTACTTGGATGGGAGACCGCCTGGGAATACCGGGTGCTGTAGGCTTTTTGCCTCCCGCTGCGCCCGCCTTCTCCTTTACTCGCCCGCGGCGGGGGCCGCCGGCTCCGCCCCCGCCGGGCCGCGCTGCAGGCCCCACCTCCTCAGGCCCCTCCCACCATGGCGCGCGCCGGCGGGGGCGGTCCCCGCCGGCCCGGCCGGCCAGGCGGCCAGAAGGCGGCCCTGGAAGGCAGCCGCACCCCAGACGCTCCCGGGGTGGCTGGCCCGGACCCAGACTCCGCCGCGGGCCCAGTTGCCGTCCTTTCGGCCCGCGAGCCCCTCGACCTGCACCTGGCCGCCCCCACCGGCGCCCAGCCCCGGCGCCGCCACCTGTGTGCCGGTGTGTCCCTCCACAGCTCCCTCCGACAAAAGCCCCGCCCCACCACCACCCCGCCCCTCTGGCGTGTCAACGCGGCCGGGTGCGGGAGCGGGATCGAGGGCAGGGGCCGCTTCCCCGGGCCTGCCGGCCACCAGGGGCGGGGTCCTGAGCTCGGCGGGGGGTGTGGGGGCAAGGGTGGCCTTGCCGGGGCTGAGGGGCCGTGGCGACTCAATGGAGGCTCGCGGTGGCTTCGGGCCGGCTGCTGTCGGGCAGGAGGGCCGGCCCGGGCTGCGGCCGGGCTGCGCCTAGCGCCGCGTGGGCGGGCAGGGCCGATGCCCAAGGGACCGCGGGCCCCGGGCCCTGAAGCCTCCGGGGCCACGTCCCTGTGAGCGACGTGCGGGATCTTGGGCGGGGCGCCAAGCGCCGAAGGGTTTGCTGGGTCAGGGCCGCCCTGGGCTGGGAGGTGGTCGCCAAACCCTCCGCCGCCGCCCGATACCCGAGACCTCCGTTCCCCCTGCCTGGGCGGGCGAGGGGGCCCTGCCGGGGCGGGCCGGCCGCCAGGCTGGCGTTAAGGCGCCAGCGCCAGCGAAACTGGTCCTCAAGAGGCAGCCGTCGGCCCCCGCCCCCGTCTACGGCCATACCACCCTGAACGCGCCCGATCTCGTCTGATCTCGGAAGCTAAGCAGGGTCGGGCCTGGTTAGTACTTGGATGGGAGACCGCCTGGGAATACCGGGTGCTGTAGGCTTTTTGCCTCCCGCTCCGCCCGCCTTCTCCTTTACTCGCCCGCGGCGGGGGGGCCGCCGGCTCCGCCCCCGCCGAGCCCCGCTGCAGGCAGTAGGCAAGGTGGTTTACCTGCCCGAGCAGGAAGCTTGGGCGATGGCAGAAGTGGGAAGAAACTCTTGAGCACAGGTTCTTGGGATCCACGGAGCAGCGCATGCACATGCGATGGGTGCCTACACAGCTGGCTTGCTTGTCTGTGGGGAAAGGCGAGATGGGTCAGGGCCTGGGTTCCTGAGGGGCTGAGAATCAAGGCAGGGATAGAAGAAAGGGGACAGGCCCACATCCCCTGAACCCACGCCGGCGCCCACTCACCTTTGTGGAAAATACGATTGAAAAGTGCCCTCAAGAATCTCTTCAGATGCCTCCAGAGTTGAGGGAAGAAGGGGAGGGGGGAGGCCGGGAGCAGGGTGAGCCCTGAAATCCAACCCTTGTCCGGTCACACCCCAGCAGCCCTCCCACCTCAGCCCCTTCAAGACCCCAGGGCTCCCCCAACCGCGCTGCACAGATCCTGCCCTGACCATAGTCACCATGTTGATCCCCACGTTGAGCAAGATGAAGCTGACCGGGATCAGAAGAATTGAGTATCCTTGCTCCTGGCATTTCCTGGGGATGGGGCCAGTGAACGGCTCGGCTCGGTAGTAGTTTCGCTCACCCATGGCCGTTGGTCCCAGGACTGCCTGGGCCCTCTGCCCTCCAGTTTTAACTGGGAGCCAGACTGGGTCATAATGGGGCAGGTGGTGAGGTCACAGTGAGGGAGGGGGATGAAAAGGAGGGCCCAGAGTGGCATTCCCTGGTAACCAGGGTCAGGTAAGCTGAGCCTGGACAGTCAAACAGGGCCCGGTGGCCGGCATACATCCCCTCGAGCGGTCATTCATTCGCTCACCGCCCGCTGACTCACTTGTTCAAATGACACATTGCGTCTCTTGGCCCCTCTTGAGACTAGGAAGACCTTGGCCTCAGAGGCCTGCTGAAGGCCTGGCTGGAGTCCAGAGCCTCAGCCTTCTTCATGCCCTTCACTGGGCCTGGAGCTGGACCTGCCCAGATGTGGAACCTCCCAGTTTGGAAGCAACTTCTTGTATGAGGCTCTCTGTGGACAGGGACAGCTGAGACACAGAGGAGGTGCCCAGAGACCAGGGGTTTGGAGTCTGCAGCTGCAGATGTACTTAGTGCATGGTATAGGACCAGGAGGGGCCTGCTGGCACAACTGTGGCCACTAAACCAAAGGGACCCTCAGGCCAAGAAGGGGACACTGGCTTCTTATTGCAGGAAGCCAAGCGCAGGGACCCAGGCTGGGAGAAGGAGTGGCACTTCCAAGCCACAGACCACCAATGTTTCCTGGACTCTGGCGCTCTTTATTCCTCTCTCCATGCCCTGCCGCCCCCTGCCCCTGCCCCCATTTGCTGCTGGTAAGTTCATTTTCCCAGTCTGGCTCCCGTGCAGAGAGGGCCTGGAGGCCGAGGTGGAAGGTAGCAGCGAGTTGGCCCACGCTTGGCCCTCCTGCGGTTGCCGCTTCAGCACCAGACTGTCATACACCTGGTAGTTGGCATTGCCTCCCGGGTTCCGGCTGAGTGGCATGAAGGTGGGCGGGGGTGGAGGGTGCTCGGTAGCCTGGACGTCGGGCAGGAGGTCAGAGGGGCGGAGGAGCAGCACTGAGCTGGGAGCCGGGGCCCGCTGGTCCGAGGCCTCGGCCAGTACCGTGAGGGAGGCGGAGGTGGCCACAGGGCGCCGCAAGGGCAGGATCTCAGCCCATTCGGCCGCCGGGTGCCGCACCTCGTGGGGATCGCGGGAGTAATCCAAGTGTCCCGCGGAGGGATGCAGGCTGCGGTTGGACTCGCTGTGAGCACAGCTGGGGAGGCTACGTCTGTGGGCCGGTGGGGTGTCACGCTACCAGGCATCGGGCCGGTAGACCCGAGGCACCAGAGCGGACGGAGGCTCAGAGCCCTCCAGACCCAGACTCCGCCGCGGGCCCAGTTGCCGTCCTTTCGGCCCGCGAGCCCCTCGACCTGCACCTGGCCACCCCCACCGGCGCCCAGCCCCGGCGCCGCCACCTGTGTGCCGGTGTGTCCCTCCACAGCTCCCTCCGACAAAAGCCCCGCCCCACCACCACCCCGCCCCTCTGGCGTGTCACCGCGGTTGGGTGCGGGAGCGGGATCGAGGGCAGGGGCCGCTTCCCCGGGCCTGCCGGCCACCAGGGGCGGGGTCCTGAGCTCGGCGGGGGGTGTGGGGGCAAGGGTGGCCTTGCCGGGGCTGAGGGGCCGTGGCGACTCAATGGAGGCTCGCGGTGGCTTCGGGCCGGCTGCTGTCGGGCAGGAGGGCCGGCCCGGGCTGCGGCCGGGCTGCGCCTAGCGCCGCGTGGGCGGGCAGGGCCGATGCCCAAGGGACCGCGGGCCCCGGGCCCTGAAGCCTCCGGGGCCACGTCCCTGTGAGCGACGTGCGGGATCTTGGGCGGGGCGCCAAGCGCCGAAGGGTTTGCTGGGTCAGGGCCGCCCTGGGCTGGGAGGTGGTCGCCAAACCCTCCGCCGCCGCCCGATACCCGAGACCTCCGTTCCCCCTGCCTGGGCGGGCGAGGGGGCCCTGCCGGGGCGGGCCGGCCGCCAGGCTGGCGTTAAGGCGCCAGCGCCAGCGAAACTGGGCCTCAAGAGGCCGCCCGCGGCCCCCCGCCCCCGTCTACGGCCATACCACCCTGAACGCGCCCGATCTCGTCTGATCTCGGAAGCTAAGCAGGGTCGGGCCTCGTTAGTACTTGGATGGGAGACCGCCTGGGAATACCGGGTGCTGTAGGCTTTTTGCCTCCCGCTGCGCCCGCCTTCTCCTTTACTCGCCCGCGGCGGGGGCCGCCGGCTCCGCCCCCGCCGGGCCGCGCTGCAGGCCCCACCTCCTCAGGCCCCTCCCACCATGGCGCGCGCCGGCGGGGGCGGTCCCCGCCGGCCCGGCCGGCCAGGCGGCCAGAAGGCGGCCCTGGAAGGCAGCCGCACCCCAGACGCTCCCGGGGTGGCTGGCCCGGACCCAGACTCCGCCGCGGGCCCAGTTGCCGTCCTTTCGGCCCGCGAGCCCCTCGACCTGCACCTGGCCGCCCCCACCGGCGCCCAGCCCCGGCGCCGCCACCTGTGTGCCGGTGTGTCCCTCCACAGCTCCCTCCGACAAAAGCCCCGCCCCACCACCACCCCGCCCCTCTGGCGTGTCAACGCGGCCGGGTGCGGGAGCGGGATCGAGGGCAGGGGCCGCTTCCCCGGGCCTGCCGGCCACCAGGGGCGGGGTCCTGAGCTCGGCGGGGGGTGTGGGGGCAAGGGTGGCCTTGCCGGGGCTGAGGGGCCGTGGCGACTCAATGGAGGCTCGCGGTGGCTTCGGGCCGGCTGCTGTCGGGCAGGAGGGCCGGCCCGGGCTGCGGCTGGGCTGCGCCTAGCGCCGCGTGGGCGGGCAGGGCCGATGCCCAAGGGACCGCGGGCCCCGGGCCCTGAAGCCTCCGGGGCCACGTCCCTGTGAGCGACGTGCGGGATCTTGGGCGGGGCGCCAAGCGCCGAAGGGTTTGCTGGGTCACGGCCGCCCTGGGCTGGGAGGTGGTCGCCAAACCCTCCGCCGCCGCCCGATACCCGAGACCTCCGTTCCCCCTGCCTGGGCGGGCGAGGGGGCCCTGCCGGGGCGGGCTGGCCGCCAGGCTGGCGTTAAGGCGCCAGCGCCAGCGAAACTGGGCCTCAAGAGGCCGCCCGCGGCCCCCCGCCCCCGTCTACGGCCATACCACCCTGAACGCGCCCGATCTCGTCTGATCTCGGAAGCTAAGCAGGGTCGGGCCTGGTTAGTACTTGGATGGGAGACCGCCTGGGAATACCGGGTGCTGTAGGCTTTTTGCCTCCCGCTCCGCCCGCCTTCTCCTTTACTCGCCCGCGGCGGGGGGGCCGCCGGCTCCGCCCCCGCCGAGCCCCGCTGCAGGCAGTAGGCAAGGTGGTTTACCTGCCCGAGCAGGAAGCTTGGGCGATGGCAGAAGTGGGAAGAAACTCTTGAGCACAGGTTCTTGGGATCCACGGAGCAGCGCATGCACATGCGATGGGTGCCTACACAGCTGGCTTGCTTGTCTGTGGGGAAAGGCGAGATGGGTCAGGGCCTGGGTTCCTGAGGGGCTGAGAATCAAGGCAGGGATAGAAGAAAGGGGACAGGCCCACATCCCCTGAACCCACGCCGGCGCCCACTCACCTTTGTGGAAAATACGATTGAAAAGTGCCCTCAAGAATCTCTTCAGATGCCTCCAGAGTTGAGGGAAGAAGGGGAGGGGGGAGGCCGGGAGCAGGGTGAGCCCTGAAATCCAACCCTTGTCCGGTCACACCCCAGCAGCCCTCCCACCTCAGCCCCTTCAAGACCCCAGGGCTCCCCCAACCGCGCTGCACAGATCCTGCCCTGACCATAGTCACCATGTTGATCCCCACGTTGAGCAAGATGAAGCTGACCGGGATCAGAAGAATTGAGTATCCTTGCTCCTGGCATTTCCTGGGGATGGGGCCAGTGAACGGCTCGGCTCGGTAGTAGTTTCGCTCACCCATGGCCGTTGGTCCCAGGACTGCCTGGGCCCTCTGCCCTCCAGTTTTAACTGGGAGCCAGACTGGGTCATAATGGGGCAGGTGGTGAGGTCACAGTGAGGGAGGGGGATGAAAAGGAGGGCCCAGAGTGGCATTCCCTGGTAACCAGGGTCAGGTAAGCTGAGCCTGGACAGTCAAACAGGGCCCGGTGGCCGGCATACATCCCCTCGAGCGGTCATTCATTCGCTCACCGCCCGCTGACTCACTTGTTCAAATGACACATTGCGTCTCTTGGCCCCTCTTGAGACTAGGAAGACCTTGGCCTCAGAGGCCTGCTGAAGGCCTGGCTGGAGTCCAGAGCCTCAGCCTTCTTCATGCCCTTCACTGGGCCTGGAGCTGGACCTGCCCAGATGTGGAACCTCCCAGTTTGGAAGCAACTTCTTGTATGAGGCTCTCTGTGGACAGGGACAGCTGAGACACAGAGGAGGTGCCCAGAGACCAGGGGTTTGGAGTCTGCAGCTGCAGATGTACTTAGTGCATGGTATAGGACCAGGAGGGGCCTGCTGGCACAACTGTGGCCACTAAACCAAAGGGACCCTCAGGCCAAGAAGGGGACACTGGCTTCTTATTGCAGGAAGCCAAGCGCAGGGACCCAGGCTGGGAGAAGGAGTGGCACTTCCAAGCCACAGACCACCAATGTTTCCTGGACTCTGGCGCTCTTTATTCCTCTCTCCATGCCCTGCCGCCCCCTGCCCCTGCCCCCATTTGCTGCTGGTAAGTTCATTTTCCCAGTCTGGCTCCCGTGCAGAGAGGGCCTGGAGGCCGAGGTGGAAGGTAGCAGCGAGTTGGCCCACGCTTGGCCCTCCTGCGGTTGCTGCTTCAGCACCAGACTGTCATACACCTGGTAGTTGGCATTGCCTCCCGGGTTCCGGCTGAGTGGCATGAAGGTGGGCGGGGGTGGAGGGTGCTCGGTAGCCTGGACGTCGGGCAGGAGGTCAGAGGGGCGGAGGAGCAGCACTGAGCTGGGAGCAGGGGCCCGCTGGTCCGAGGCCTCGGCCAGTACCGTGAGGGAGGCGGAGGTGGCCACAGGGCGCCGCAAGGGCAGGATCTCAGCCCATTCGGCCGCCGGGTGCCGCACCTCGTTGGGATCGCGGGAGTAATCCAAGTGTCCCGCGGAGGGATGCAGGCTGCGGTTGGACTCGCTGTGAGCACAGCTGGGGAGGCTACGTCTGTGGGCCGGTGGGGTGTCACGCTACCAGGCATCGGGCCGGTAGACCCGAGGCACCAGAGCGGACGGAGGCTCAGAGCCCTCCAGACCCAGACTCCGCCGCGGGCCCAGTTGCCGTCCTTTCAGCCCGCGAGCCCCTCGACCTGCACCTGGCCGCCCCCACCGGCGCCCAGCCCCGGCGCCGCCACCTGTGTGCCGGTGTGTCCCTCCACAGCTCCCTCCGACAAAAGCCCCGCCCCACCACCACCCCGCCCCTCTGGCGTGTCACCGCGGTTGGGTGCGGGAGCGGGATCGAGGGCAGGGGCCGCTTCCCCGGGCCTGCCGGCCACCAGGGGCGGGGTCCTGAGCTCGGCGGGGGGTGTGGGGGCAAGGGTGGCCTTGCCGGGGCTGAGGGGCCGTGGCGACTCAATGGAGGCTCGCGGTGGCTTCGGGCCGGCTGCTGTCGGGCAGGAGGGCCGGCCCGGGCTGCGGCCGGGCTGCGCCTAGCGCCGCGTGGGCGGGCAGGGCCGATGCCCAAGGGACCGCGGGCCCCGGGCCCTGAAGCCTCCGGGGCCACGTCCCTGTGAGCGACGTGCGGGATCTTGGGCGGGGCGCCAAGCGCCGAAGGGTTTGCTGGGTCAGGGCCGCCCTGGGCTGGGAGGTGGTCGCCAAACCCTCCGCCGCCGCCCGATACCCGAGACCTCCGTTCCCCCTGCCTGGGCGGGCGAGGGGGCCCTGCCGGGGCGGGCCGGCCGCCAGGCTGGCGTTAAGGCGCCAGCGCCAGCGAAACTGGGCCTCAAGAGGCCGCCCGCGGCCCCCCGCCCCCGTCTACGGCCATACCACCCTGAACGCGCCCGATCTCGTCTGATCTCGGAAGCTAAGCAGGGTCGGGCCTGGTTAGTACTTGGATGGGAGACCGCCTGGGAATACCGGGTGCTGTAGGCTTTTTGCCTCCCGCTGCGCCCGCCTTCTCCTTTACTCGCCCGCGGCGGGAGCCGCCGGCTCCGCCCCCGCCGGGCCGCGCTGCAGGCCCCACCTCCTCAGGCCCCTCCCACCATGGCGCGCGCCGGCGGGGGCGGTCCCCGCCGGCCCGGCCGGCCAGGCGGCCAGAAGGCGGCCCTGGAAGGCAGCCGCACCCCAGACGCTCCCGGGGTGGCTGGCCCGGACCCAGACTCCGCCGCGGGCCCAGTTGCCGTCCTTTCGGCCCGCGAGCCCCTCGACCTGCACCTGGCCGCCCCCACCGGCGCCCAGCCCCGGCGCCGCCACCTGTGTGCCGGTGTGTCCCTCCACAGCTCCCTCCGACAAAAGCCCCGCCCCACCACCACCCCGCCCCTCTGGCGTGTCAACGCGGCCGGGTGCGGGAGCGGGATCGAGGGCAGGGGCCGCTTCCCCGGGCCTGCCGGCCACCAGGGGCGGGGTCCTGAGCTCGGCGGGGGGTGTGGGGGCAAGGGTGGCCTTGCCGGGGCTGAGGGGCCGTGGCGACTCAATGGAGGCTCGCGGTGGCTTCGGGCCGGCTGCTGTCGGGCAGGAGGGCCGGCCCGGGCTGCGGCCGGGCTGTGCCTAGCGCCGCGTGGGCGGGCAGGGCCGATGCCCAAGGGACCGCGGGCCCCGGGCCCTGAAGCCTCCGGGGCCACGTCCCTGTGAGCGACGTGCGGGATCTTGGGCGGGGCGCCAAGCGCCGAAGGGTTTGCTGGGTCAGGGCCGCCCTGGGCTGGGAGGTGGTCGCCAAACCCTCCGCCGCCGCCCGATACCCGAGACCTCCGTTCCCCCTGCCTGGGCGGGCGAGGGGGCCCTGCCGGGGCGGGCCGGCCGCCAGGCTGGCGTTAAGGCGCCAGCGCCAGCGAAACTGGTCCTCAAGAGGCAGCCGTCGGCCCCCGCCCCCGTCTACGGCCATACCACCCTGAACGCGCCCGATCTCGTCTGATCTCGGAAGCTAAGCAGGGTCGGGCCTGGTTAGTACTTGGATGGGAGACCGCCTGGGAATACCGGGTGCTGTAGGCTTTTTGCCTCCCGCTCCGCCCGCCTTCTCCTTTACTCGCCCGCGGCGGGGGGGCCGCCGGCTCCGCCCCCGCCGAGCCCCGCTGCAGGCAGTAGGCAAGGTGGTTTACCTGCCC
Organism: Pseudorca crassidens; assembly: GCF_039906515.1. Classification (NCBI taxonomy): domain Eukaryota; kingdom Metazoa; phylum Chordata; class Mammalia; order Artiodactyla; family Delphinidae; genus Pseudorca; species Pseudorca crassidens. The sequence continues at coordinate 25,239,936 of NC_090314.1, forward strand.
GAGCAGGAAGCTTGGGCGATGGCAGAAGTGGGAAGAAACTCTTGAGCACAGGTTCTTGGGATCCACGGAGCAGCGCATGCACATGCGATGGGTGCCTACACAGCTGGCTTGCTTGTCTGTGGGGAAAGGCGAGATGGGTCAGGGCCTGGGTTCCTGAGGGGCTGAGAATCAAGGCAGGGATAGAAGAAAGGGGACAGGCCCACATCCCCTGAACCCACGCCGGCGCCCACTCACCTTTGTGGAAAATACGATTGAAAAGTGCCCTCAAGAATCTCTTCAGATGCCTCCAGAGTTGAGGGAAGAAGGGGAGGGGGGAGGCCGGGAGCAGGGTGAGCCCTGAAATCCAACCCTTGTCCGGTCACACCCCAGCAGCCCTCCCACCTCAGCCCCTTCAAGACCCCAGGGCTCCCCCAACCGCGCTGCACAGATCCTGCCCTGACCATAGTCACCATGTTGATCCCCACGTTGAGCAAGATGAAGCTGACCGGGATCAGAAGAATTGAGTATCCTTGCTCCTGGCATTTCCTGGGGATGGGGCCAGTGAACGGCTCGGCTCGGTAGTAGTTTCGCTCACCCATGGCCGTTGGTCCCAGGACTGCCTGGGCCCTCTGCCCTCCAGTTTTAACTGGGAGCCAGACTGGGTCATAATGGGGCAGGTGGTGAGGTCACAGTGAGGGAGGGGGATGAAAAGGAGGGCCCAGAGTGGCATTCCCTGGTAACCAGGGTCAGGTAAGCTGAGCCTGGACAGTCAAACAGGGCCCGGTGGCCGGCATACATCCCCTCGAGCGGTCATTCATTCGCTCACCGCCCGCTGACTCACTTGTTCAAATGACACATTGCGTCTCTTGGCCCCTCTTGAGACTAGGAAGACCTTGGCCTCAGAGGCCTGCTGAAGGCCTGGCTGGAGTCCAGAGCCTCAGCCTTCTTCATGCCCTTCACTGGGCCTGGAGCTGGACCTGCCCAGATGTGGAACCTCCCAGTTTGGAAGCAACTTCTTGTATGAGGCTCTCTGTGGACAGGGACAGCTGAGACACAGAGGAGGTGCCCAGAGACCAGGGGTTTGGAGTCTGCAGCTGCAGATGTACTTAGTGCATGGTATAGGACCAGGAGGGGCCTGCTGGCACAACTGTGGCCACTAAACCAAAGGGACCCTCAGGCCAAGAAGGGGACACTGGCTTCTTATTGCAGGAAGCCAAGCGCAGGGACCCAGGCTGGGAGAAGGAGTGGCACTTCCAAGCCACAGACCACCAATGTTTCCTGGACTCTGGCGCTCTTTATTCCTCTCTCCATGCCCTGCCGCCCCCTGCCCCTGCCCCCATTTGCTGCTGGTAAGTTCATTTTCCCAGTCTGGCTCCCGTGCAGAGAGGGCCTGGAGGCCGAGGTGGAAGGTAGCAGCGAGTTGGCCCACGCTTGGCCCTCCTGCGGTTGCCGCTTCAGCACCAGACTGTCATACACCTGGTAGTTGGCATTGCCTCCCGGGTTCCGGCTGAGTGGCATGAAGGTGGGCGGGGGTGGAGGGTGCTCGGTAGCCTGGACGTCGGGCAGGAGGTCAGAGGGGCGGAGGAGCAGCACTGAGCTGGGAGCCGGGGCCCGCTGGTCCGAGGCCTCGGCCAGTACCGTGAGGGAGGCGGAGGTGGCCACAGGGCGCCGCAAGGGCAGGATCTCAGCCCATTCGGCCGCCGGGTGCCGCACCTCGTGGGGATCGCGGGAGTAATCCAAGTGTCCCGCGGAGGGATGCAGGCTGCGGTTGGACTCGCTGTGAGCACAGCTGGGGAGGCTACGTCTGTGGGCCGGTGGGGTGTCACGCTACCAGGCATCGGGCCGGTAGACCCGAGGCACCAGAGCGGACGGAGGCTCAGAGCCCTCCAGACCCAGACTCCGCCGCGGGCCCAGTTGCCGTCCTTTCGGCCCGCGAGCCCCTCGACCTGCACCTGGCCGCCCCCACCGGCGCCCAGCCCCGGCGCCGCCACCTGTGTGCCGGTGTGTCCCTCCACAGCTCCCTCCGACAAAAGCCCCGCCCCACCACCACCCCGCCCCTCTGGCGTGTCACCGCGGTTGGGTGCGGGAGCGGGATCGAGGGCAGGGGCCGCTTCCCCGGGCCTGCCGGCCACCAGGGGCGGGGTCCTGAGCTCGGCGGGGGGTGTGGGGGCAAGGGTGGCCTTGCCGGGGCTGAGGGGCCGTGGCGACTCAATGGAGGCTCGCGGTGGCTTCGGGCCGGCTGCTGTCGGGCAGGAGGGCCGGCCCGGGCTGCGGCCGGGCTGCGCCTAGCGCCGCGTGGGCGGGCAGGGCCGATGCCCAAGGGACCGCGGGCCCCGGGCCCTGAAGCCTCCGGGGCCACGTCCCTGTGAGCGACGTGCGGGATCTTGGGCGGGGCGCCAAGCGCCGAAGGGTTTGCTGGGTCAGGGCCGCCCTGGGCTGGGAGGTGGTCGCCAAACCCTCCGCCGCCGCCCGATACCCGAGACCTCCGTTCCCCCTGCCTGGGCGGGCGAGGGGGCCCTGCCGGGGCGGGCCGGCCGCCAGGCTGGCGTTAAGGCGCCAGCGCCAGCGAAACTGGGCCTCAAGAGGCCGCCCGCGGCCCCCCGCCCCCGTCTACGGCCATACCACCCTGAACGCGCCCGATCTCGTCTGATCTCGGAAGCTAAGCAGGGTCGGGCCTCGTTAGTACTTGGATGGGAGACCGCCTGGGAATACCGGGTGCTGTAGGCTTTTTGCCTCCCGCTGCGCCCGCCTTCTCCTTTACTCGCCCGCGGCGGGGGCCGCCGGCTCCGCCCCCGCCGGGCCGCGCTGCAGGCCCCACCTCCTCAGGCCCCTCCCACCATGGCGCGCGCCGGCGGGGGCGGTCCCCGCCGGCCCGGCCGGCCAGGCGGCCAGAAGGCGGCCCTGGAAGGCAGCCGCACCCCAGACGCTCCCGGGGTGGCTGGCCCGGACCCAGACTCCGCCGCGGGCCCAGTTGCCGTCCTTTCGGCCCGCGAGCCCCTCGACCTGCACCTGGCCGCCCCCACCGGCGCCCAGCCCCGGCGCCGCCACCTGTGTGCCGGTGTGTCCCTCCACAGCTCCCTCCGACAAAAGCCCCGCCCCACCACCACCCCGCCCCTCTGGCGTGTCAACGCGGCCGGGTGCGGGAGCGGGATCGAGGGCAGGGGCCGCTTCCCCGGGCCTGCCGGCCACCAGGGGCGGGGTCCTGAGCTCGGCGGGGGGTGTGGGGGCAAGGGTGGCCTTGCCGGGGCTGAGGGGCCGTGGCGACTCAATGGAGGCTCGCGGTGGCTTCGGGCCGGCTGCTGTCGGGCAGGAGGGCCGGCCCGGGCTGCGGCCGGGCTGCGCCTAGCGCCGCGTGGGCGGGCAGGGCCGATGCCCAAGGGACCGCGGGCCCCGGGCCCTGAAGCCTCCGGGGCCACGTCCCTGTGAGCGACGTGCGGGATCTTGGGCGGGGCGCCAAGCGCCGAAGGGTTTGCTGGGTCACGGCCGCCCTGGGCTGGGAGGTGGTCGCCAAACCCTCCGCCGCCGCCCGATACCCGAGACCTCCGTTCCCCCTGCCTGGGCGGGCGAGGGGGCCCTGCCGGGGCGGGCTGGCCGCCAGGCTGGCGTTAAGGCGCCAGCGCCAGCGAAACTGGGCCTCAAGAGGCCGCCCGCGGCCCCCCGCCCCCGTCTACGGCCATACCACCCTGAACGCGCCCGATCTCGTCTGATCTCGGAAGCTAAGCAGGGTCGGGCCTGGTTAGTACTTGGATGGGAGACCGCCTGGGAATACCGGGTGCTGTAGGCTTTTTGCCTCCCGCTCCGCCCGCCTTCTCCTTTACTCGCCCGCGGCGGGGGGGCCGCCGGCTCCGCCCCCGCCGAGCCCCGCTGCAGGCAGTAGGCAAGGTGGTTTACCTGCCCGAGCAGGAAGCTTGGGCGATGGCAGAAGTGGGAAGAAACTCTTGAGCACAGGTTCTTGGGATCCACGGAGCAGCGCATGCACATGCGATGGGTGCCTACACAGCTGGCTTGCTTGTCTGTGGGGAAAGGCGAGATGGGTCAGGGCCTGGGTTCCTGAGGGGCTGAGAATCAAGGCAGGGATAGAAGAAAGGGGACAGGCCCACATCCCCTGAACCCACGCCGGCGCCCACTCACCTTTGTGGAAAATACGATTGAAAAGTGCCCTCAAGAATCTCTTCAGATGCCTCCAGAGTTGAGGGAAGAAGGGGAGGGGGGAGGCCGGGAGCAGGGTGAGCCCTGAAATCCAACCCTTGTCCGGTCACACCCCAGCAGCCCTCCCACCTCAGCCCCTTCAAGACCCCAGGGCTCCCCCAACCGCGCTGCACAGATCCTGCCCTGACCATAGTCACCATGTTGATCCCCACGTTGAGCAAGATGAAGCTGACCGGGATCAGAAGAATTGAGTATCCTTGCTCCTGGCATTTCCTGGGGATGGGGCCAGTGAACGGCTCGGCTCGGTAGTAGTTTCGCTCACCCATGGCCGTTGGTCCCAGGACTGCCTGGGCCCTCTGCCCTCCAGTTTTAACTGGGAGCCAGACTGGGTCATAATGGGGCAGGTGGTGAGGTCACAGTGAGGGAGGGGGATGAAAAGGAGGGCCCAGAGTGGCATTCCCTGGTAACCAGGGTCAGGTAAGCTGAGCCTGGACAGTCAAACAGGGCCCGGTGGCCGGCATACATCCCCTCGAGCGGTCATTCATTCGCTCACCGCCCGCTGACTCACTTGTTCAAATGACACATTGCGTCTCTTGGCCCCTCTTGAGACTAGGAAGACCTTGGCCTCAGAGGCCTGCTGAAGGCCTGGCTGGAGTCCAGAGCCTCAGCCTTCTTCATGCCCTTCACTGGGCCTGGAGCTGGACCTGCCCAGATGTGGAACCTCCCAGTTTGGAAGCAACTTCTTGTATGAGGCTCTCTGTGGACAGGGACAGCTGAGACACAGAGGAGGTGCCCAGAGACCAGGGGTTTGGAGTCTGCAGCTGCAGATGTACTTAGTGCATGGTATAGGACCAGGAGGGGCCTGCTGGCACAACTGTGGCCACTAAACCAAAGGGACCCTCAGGCCAAGAAGGGGACACTGGCTTCTTATTGCAGGAAGCCAAGCGCAGGGACCCAGGCTGGGAGAAGGAGTGGCACTTCCAAGCCACAGACCACCAATGTTTCCTGGACTCTGGCGCTCTTTATTCCTCTCTCCATGCCCTGCCGCCCCCTGCCCCTGCCCCCATTTGCTGCTGGTAAGTTCATTTTCCCAGTCTGGCTCCCGTGCAGAGAGGGCCTGGAGGCCGAGGTGGAAGGTAGCAGCGAGTTGGCCCACGCTTGGCCCTCCTGCGGTTGCCGCTTCAGCACCAGACTGTCATACACCTGGTAGTTGGCATTGCCTCCCGGGTTCCGGCTGAGTGGCATGAAGGTGGGCGGGGGTGGAGGGTGCTCGGTAGCCTGGACGTCGGGCAGGAGGTCAGAGGGGCGGAGGAGCAGCACTGAGCTGGGAGCCGGGGCCCGCTGGTCCGAGGCCTCGGCCAGTACCGTGAGGGAGGCGGAGGTGGCCACAGGGCGCCGCAAGGGCAGGATCTCAGCCCATTCGGCCGCCGGGTGCCGCACCTCGTGGGGATCGCGGGAGTAATCCAAGTGTCCCGCGGAGGGATGCAGGCTGCGGTTGGACTCGCTGTGAGCACAGCTGGGGAGGCTACGTCTGTGGGCCGGTGGGGTGTCACGCTACCAGGCATCGGGCCGGTAGACCCGAGGCACCAGAGCGGACGGAGGCTCAGAGCCCTCCAGACCCAGACTCCGCCGCGGGCCCAGTTGCCGTCCTTTCGGCCCGCGAGCCCCTCGACCTGCACCTGGCCGCCCCCACCGGCGCCCAGCCCCGGCGCCGCCACCTGTGTGCCGGTGTGTCCCTCCACAGCTCCCTCCGACAAAAGCCCCGCCCCACCACCACCCCGCCCCTCTGGCGTGTCAACGCGGCCGGGTGCGGGAGCGGGATCGAGGGCAGGGGCCGCTTCCCCGGGCCTGCCGGCCACCAGGGGCGGGGTCCTGAGCTCGGCGGGGGGTGTGGGGGCAAGGGTGGCCTTGCCGGGGCTGAGGGGCCGTGGCGACTCAATGGAGGCTCGCGGTGGCTTCGGGCCGGCTGCTGTCGGGCAGGAGGGCCGGCCCGGGCTGCGGCCGGGCTGCGCCTAGCGCCGCGTGGGCGGGCAGGGCCGATGCCCAAGGGACCGCGGGCCCCGGGCCCTGAAGCCTCCGGGGCCACGTCCCTGTGAGCGACGTGCGGGATCTTGGGCGGGGCGCCAAGCGCCGAAGGGTTTGCTGGGTCAGGGCCGCCCTGGGCTGGGAGGTGGTCGCCAAACCCTCCGCCGCCGCCCGATACCCGAGACCTCCGTTCCCCCTGCCTGGGCGGGCGAGGGGGCCCTGCCGGGGCGGGCCGGCCGCCAGGCTGGCGTTAAGGCGCCAGCGCCAGCGAAACTGGTCCTCAAGAGGCAGCCGTCGGCCCCCGCCCCCGTCTACGGCCATACCACCCTGAACGCGCCCGATCTCGTCTGATCTCGGAAGCTAAGCAGGGTCGGGCCTGGTTAGTACTTGGATGGGAGACCGCCTGGGAATACCGGGTGCTGTAGGCTTTTTGCCTCCCGCTCCGCCCGCCTTCTCCTTTACTCGCCCGCGGCGGGGGGGCCGCCGGCTCCGCCCCCGCCGAGCCCCGCTGCAGGCAGTAGGCAAGGTGGTTTACCTGCCCGAGCAGGAAGCTTGGGCGATGGCAGAAGTGGGAAGAAACTCTTGAGCACAGGTTCTTGGGATCCACGGAGCAGCACATGCACATGCGATGGGTGCCTACACAGCTGGCTTGCTTGTCTGTGGGGAAAGGCGAGATGGGTCAGGGCCTGGGTTCCTGAGGGGCTGAGAATCAAGGCAGGGATAGAAGAAAGGGGACAGGCCCACATCCCCTGAACCCACGCCGGCGCCCACTCACCTTTGTGGAAAATACGATTGAAAAGTGCCCTCAAGAATCTCTTCAGATGCCTCCAGAGTTGAGGGAAGAAGGGGAGGGGGGAGGCCGGGAGCAGGGTGAGCCCTGAAATCCAACCCTTGTCCGGTCACACCCCAGCAGCCCTCCCACCTCAGCCCCTTCAAGACCCCAGGGCTCCCCCAACCGCGCTGCACAGATCCTGCCCTGACCATAGTCACCATGTTGATCCCCACGTTGAGCAAGATGAAGCTGACCGGGATCAGAAGAATTGAGTATCCTTGCTCCTGGCATTTCCTGGGGATGGGGCCAGTGAACGGCTCGGCTCGGTAGTAGTTTCGCTCACCCATGGCCGTTGGTCCCAGGACTGCCTGGGCCCTCTGCCCTCCAGTTTTAACTGGGAGCCAGACTGGGTCATAATGGGGCAGGTGGTGAGGTCACAGTGAGGGAGGGGGATGAAAAGGAGGGCCCAGAGTGGCATTCCCTGGTAACCAGGGTCAGGTAAGCTGAGCCTGGACAGTCAAACAGGGCCCGGTGGCCGGCATACATCCCCTCGAGCGGTCATTCATTCGCTCACCGCCCGCTGACTCACTTGTTCAAATGACACATTGCGTCTCTTGGCCCCTCTTGAGACTAGGAAGACCTTGGCCTCAGAGGCCTGCTGAAGGCCTGGCTGGAGTCCAGAGCCTCAGCCTTCTTCATGCCCTTCACTGGGCCTGGAGCTGGACCTGCCCAGATGTGGAACCTCCCAGTTTGGAAGCAACTTCTTGTATGAGGCTCTCTGTGGACAGGGACAGCTGAGACACAGAGGAGGTGCCCAGAGACCAGGGGTTTGGAGTCTGCAGCTGCAGATGTACTTAGTGCATGGTATAGGACCAGGAGGGGCCTGCTGGCACAACTGTGGCCACTAAACCAAAGGGACCCTCAGGCCAAGAAGGGGACACTGGCTTCTTATTGCAGGAAGCCAAGCGCAGGGACCCAGGCTGGGAGAAGGAGTGGCACTTCCAAGCCACAGACCACCAATGTTTCCTGGACTCTGGCGCTCTTTATTCCTCTCTCCATGCCCTGCCGCCCCCTGCCCCTGCCCCCATTTGCTGCTGGTAAGTTCATTTTCCCAGTCTGGCTCCCGTGCAGAGAGGGCCTGGAGGCCGAGGTGGAAGGTAGCAGCGAGTTGGCCCACGCTTGGCCCTCCTGCGGTTGCCGCTTCAGCACCAGACTGTCATACACCTGGTAGTTGGCATTGCCTCCCGGGTTCCGGCTGAGTGGCATGAAGGTGGGCGGGGGTGGAGGGTGCTCGGTAGCCTGGACGTCGGGCAGGAGGTCAGAGGGGCGGAGGAGCAGCACTGAGCTGGGAGCCGGGGCCCGCTGGTCCGAGGCCTCGGCCAGTACCGTGAGGGAGGCGGAGGTGGCCACAGGGCGCCGCAAGGGCAGGATCTCAGCCCATTCGGCCGCCGGGTGCCGCACCTCGTGGGGATCGCGGGAGTAATCCAAGTGTCCCGCGGAGGGATGCAGGCTGCGGTTGGACTCGCTGTGAGCACAGCTGGGGAGGCTACGTCTGTGGGCCGGTGGGGTGTCACGCTACCAGGCATCGGGCCGGTAGACCCGAGGCACCAGAGCGGACGGAGGCTCAGAGCCCTCCAGACCCAGACTCCGCCGCGGGCCCAGTTGCCGTCCTTTCGGCCCGCGAGCCCCTCGACCTGCACCTGGCCGCCCCCACCGGCGCCCAGCCCCGGCGCCGCCACCTGTGTGCCGGTGTGTCCCTCCACAGCTCCCTCCGACAAAAGCCCCGCCCCACCACCACCCCGCCCCTCTGGCGTGTCACCGCGGTTGGGTGCGGGAGCGGGATCGAGGGCAGGGGCCGCTTCCCCGGGCCTGCCGGCCACCAGGGGCGGGGTCCTGAGCTCGGCGGGGGGTGTGGGGGCAAGGGTGGCCTTGCCGGGGCTGAGGGGCCGTGGCGACTCAATGGAGGCTCGCGGTGGCTTCGGGCCGGCTGCTGTCGGGCAGGAGGGCCGGCCCGGGCTGCGGCCGGGCTGCGCCTAGCGCCGCGTGGGCGGGCAGGGCCGATGCCCAAGGGACCGCGGGCCCCGGGCCCTGAAGCCTCCGGGGCCACGTCCCTGTGAGCGACGTGCGGGATCTTGGGCGGGGCGCCAAGCGCCGAAGGGTTTGCTGGGTCAGGGCCGCCCTGGGCTGGGAGGTGGTCGCCAAACCCTCCGCCGCCGCCCGATACCCGAGACCTCCGTTCCCCCTGCCTGGGCGGGCGAGGGGGCCCTGCCGGGGCGGGCCGGCCGCCAGGCTGGCGTTAAGGCGCCAGCGCCAGCGAAACTGGGCCTCAAGAGGCCGCCCGCGGCCCCCCGCCCCCGTCTACGGCCATACCACCCTGAACGCGCCCGATCTCGTCTGATCTCGGAAGCTAAGCAGGGTCGGGCCTCGTTAGTACTTGGATGGGAGACCGCCTGGGAATACCGGGTGCTGTAGGCTTTTTGCCTCCCGCTGCGCCCGCCTTCTCCTTTACTCGCCCGCGGCGGGGGCCGCCGGCTCCGCCCCCGCCGGGCCGCGCTGCAGGCCCCACCTCCTCAGGCCCCTCCCACCATGGCGCGCGCCGGCGGGGGCGGTCCCCGCCGGCCCGGCCGGCCAGGCGGCCAGAAGGCGGCCCTGGAAGGCAGCCGCACCCCAGACGCTCCCGGGGTGGCTGGCCCGGACCCAGACTCCGCCGCGGGCCCAGTTGCCGTCCTTTCGGCCCGCGAGCCCCTCGACCTGCACCTGGCCGCCCCCACCGGCGCCCAGCCCCGGCGCCGCCACCTGTGTGCCGGTGTGTCCCTCCACAGCTCCCTCCGACAAAAGCCCCGCCCCACCACCACCCCGCCCCTCTGGCGTGTCAACGCGGCCGGGTGCGGGAGCGGGATCGAGGGCAGGGGCCGCTTCCCCGGGCCTGCCGGCCACCAGGGGCGGGGTCCTGAGCTCGGCGGGGGGTGTGGGGGCAAGGGTGGCCTTGCCGGGGCTGAGGGGCCGTGGCGACTCAATGGAGGCTCGCGGTGGCTTCGGGCCGGCTGCTGTCGGGCAGGAGGGCCGGCCCGGGCTGCGGCCGGGCTGCGCCTAGCGCCGCGTGGGCGGGCAGGGCCGATGCCCAAGGGACCGCGGGCCCCGGGCCCTGAAGCCTCCGGGGCCACGTCCCTGTGAGCGACGTGCGGGATCTTGGGCGGGGCGCCAAGCGCCGAAGGGTTTGCTGGGTCAGGGCCGCCCTGGGCTGGGAGGTGGTCGCCAAACCCTCCGCCGCCGCCCGATACCCGAGACCTCCGTTCCCCCTGCCTGGGCGGGCGAGGGGGCCCTGCCGGGGCGGGCCGGCCGCCAGGCTGGCGTTAAGGCGCCAGCGCCAGCGAAACTGGGCCTCAAGAGGCCGCCCGCGGCCCCCCGCCCCCGTCTACGGCCATACCACCCTGAACGCGCCCGATCTCGTCTGATCTCGGAAGCTAAGCAGGGTCGGGCCTGGTTAGTACTTGGATGGGAGACCGCCTGGGAATACCGGGTGCTGTAGGCTTTTTGCCTCCCGCTCCGCCCGCCTTCTCCTTTACTCGCCCGCGGCGGGGGGGCCGCCGGCTCCGCCCCCGCCGAGCCCCGCTGCAGGCAGTAGGCAAGGTGGTTTACCTGCCCGAGCAGGAAGCTTGGGCGATGGCAGAAGTGGGAAGAAACTCTTGAGCACAGGTTCTTGGGATCCACGGAGCAGCGCATGCACATGCGATGGGTGCCTACACAGCTGGCTTGCTTGTCTGTGGGGAAAGGCGAGATGGGTCAGGGCCTGGGTTCCTGAGGGGCTGAGAATCAAGGCAGGGATAGAAGAAAGGGGACAGGCCCACATCCCCTGAACCCACGCCGGCGCCCACTCACCTTTGTGGAAAATACGATTGAAAAGTGCCCTCAAGAATCTCTTCAGATGCCTCCAGAGTTGAGGGAAGAAGGGGAGGGGGGAGGCCGGGAGCAGGGTGAGCCCTGAAATCCAACCCTTGTCCGGTCACACCCCAGCAGCCCTCCCACCTCAGCCCCTTCAAGACCCCAGGGCTCCCCCAACCGCGCTGCACAGATCCTGCCCTGACCATAGTCACCATGTTGATCCCCACGTTGAGCAAGATGAAGCTGACCGGGATCAGAAGAATTGAGTATCCTTGCTCCTGGCATTTCCTGGGGATGGGGCCAGTGAACGGCTCGGCTCGGTAGTAGTTTCGCTCACCCATGGCCGTTGGTCCCAGGACTGCCTGGGCCCTCTGCCCTCCAGTTTTAACTGGGAGCCAGACTGGGTCATAATGGGGCAGGTGGTGAGGTCACAGTGAGGGAGGGGGATGAAAAGGAGGGCCCAGAGTGGCATTCCCTGGTAACCAGGGTCAGGTAAGCTGAGCCTGGACAGTCAAACAGGGCCCGGTGGCCGGCATACATCCCCTCGAGCGGTCATTCATTCGCTCACCGCCCGCTGACTCACTTGTTCAAATGACACATTGCGTCTCTTGGCCCCTCTTGAGACTAGGAAGACCTTGGCCTCAGAGGCCTGCTGAAGGCCTGGCTGGAGTCCAGAGCCTCAGCCTTCTTCATGCCCTTCACTGGGCCTGGAGCTGGACCTGCCCAGATGTGGAACCTCCCAGTTTGGAAGCAACTTCTTGTATGAGGCTCTCTGTGGACAGGGACAGCTGAGACACAGAGGAGGTGCCCAGAGACCAGGGGTTTGGAGTCTGCAGCTGCAGATGTACTTAGTGCATGGTATAGGACCAGGAGGGGCCTGCTGGCACAACTGTGGCCACTAAACCAAAGGGACCCTCAGGCCAAGAAGGGGACACTGGCTTCTTATTGCAGGAAGCCAAGCGCAGGGACCCAGGCTGGGAGAAGGAGTGGCACTTCCAAGCCACAGACCACCAATGTTTCCTGGACTCTGGCGCTCTTTATTCCTCTCTCCATGCCCTGCCGCCCCCTGCCCCTGCCCCCATTTGCTGCTGGTAAGTTCATTTTCCCAGTCTGGCTCCCGTGCAGAGAGGGCCTGGAGGCCGAGGTGGAAGGTAGCAGCGAGTTGGCCCACGCTTGGCCCTCCTGCGGTTGCCGCTTCAGCACCAGACTGTCATACACCTGGTAGTTGGCATTGCCTCCCGGGTTCCGGCTGAGTGGCATGAAGGTGGGCGGGGGTGGAGGGTGCTCGGTAGCCTGGACGTCGGGCAGGAGGTCAGAGGGGCGGAGGAGCAGCACTGAGCTGGGAGCCGGGGCCCGCTGGTCCGAGGCCTCGGCCAGTACCGTGAGGGAGGCGGAGGTGGCCACAGGGCGCCGCAAGGGCAGGATCTCAGCCCATTCGGCCGCCGGGTGCCGCACCTCGTGGGGATCGCGGGAGTAATCCAAGTGTCCCGTGGAGGGATGCAGGCTGCGGTTGGACTCGCTGTGAGCACAGCTGGGGAGGCTACGTCTGTGGGCCGGTGGGGTGTCACGCTACCAGGCATCGGGCCGGTAGACCCGAGGCACCAGAGCGGATGGAGGCTCAGAGCCCTCCAGACCCAGACTCCGCCGCGGGCCCAGTTGCCGTCCTTTCGGCCCGCGAGCCCCTCGACCTGCACCTGGCCGCCCCCACCGGCGCCCAGCCCCGGCGCCGCCACCTGTGTGCCGGTGTGTCCCTCCACAGCTCCCTCCGACAAAAGCCCCGCCCCACCACCACCCCGCCCCTCTGGCGTGTCACCGCGGTTGGGTGCGGGAGCGGGATCGAGGGCAGGGGCCGCTTCCCCGGGCCTGCCGGCCACCAGGGGCGGGGTCCTGAGCTCGGCGGGGGGTGTGGGGGCAAGGGTGGCCTTGCCGGGGCTGAGGGGCCGTGGCGACTCAATGGAGGCTCGCGGTGGCTTCGGGCCGGCTGCTGTCGGGCAGGAGGGCCGGCCCGGGCTGCGGCCGGGCTGCGCCTAGCGCCGCGTGGGCGGGCAGGGCCGATGCCCAAGGGACCGCGGGCCCCAGGCCCTGAAGCCTCCGGGGCCACGTCCCTGTGAGCGACGTGCGGGATCTTGGGCGGGGCGCCAAGCGCCGAAGGGTTTGCTGGGTCAGGGCCGCCCTGGGCTGGGAGGTGGTCGCCAAACCCTCCGCCGCCGCCCGATACCCGAGACCTCCGTTCCCCCTGCCTGGGCGGGCGAGGGGGCCCCGCCGGGGCGGGCCGGCCGCCAGGCTGGCGTTAAGGCGCCAGCGCCAGCGAAACTGGGCCTCAAGAGGCCGCCCGCGGCCCCCCGCCCCCGTCTACGGCCATACCACCCTGAACGCGCCCGATCTCGTCTGATCTCGGAAGCTAAGCAGGGTCGGGCCTGGTTAGTACTTGGATGGGAGACCGCCTGGGAATACCGGGTGCTGTAGGCTTTTTGCCTCCCGCTCCGCCCGCCTTCTCCTTTACTCGCCCGCGGCGGGGGGGCCGCCGGCTCCGCCCCCGCCGAGCCCCGCTGCAGGCAGTAGGCAAGGTGGTTTACCTGCCCGAGCAGGAAGCTTGGGCGATGGCAGAAGTGGGAAGAAACTCTTGAGCACAGGTTCTTGGGATCCACGGAGCAGCGCATGCACATGCGATGGGTGCCTACACAGCTGGCTTGCTTGTCTGTGGGGAAAGGCGAGATGGGTCAGGGCCTGGGTTCCTGAGGGGCTGAGAATCAAGGCAGGGATAGAAGAAAGGGGACAGGCCCACATCCCCTGAACCCACGCCGGCGCCCACTCACCTTTGTGGAAAATACGATTGAAAAGTGCCCTCAAGAATCTCTTCAGATGCCTCCAGAGTTGAGGGAAGAAGGGGAGGGGGGAGGCCGGGAGCAGGGTGAGCCCTGAAATCCAACCCTTGTCCGGTCACACCCCAGCAGCCCTCCCACCTCAGCCCCTTCAAGACCCCAGGGCTCCCCCAACCGCGCTGCACAGATCCTGCCCTGACCATAGTCACCATGTTGATCCCCACGTTGAGCAAGATGAAGCTGACCGGGATCAGAAGAATTGAGTATCCTTGCTCCTGGCATTTCCTGGGGATGGGGCCAGTGAACGGCTCGGCTCGGTAGTAGTTTCGCTCACCCATGGCCGTTGGTCCCAGGACTGCCTGGGCCCTCTGCCCTCCAGTTTTAACTGGGAGCCAGACTGGGTCATAATGGGGCAGGTGGTGAGGTCACAGTGAGGGAGGGGGATGAAAAGGAGGGCCCAGAGTGGCATTCCCTGGTAACCAGGGTCAGGTAAGCTGAGCCTGGACAGTCAAACAGGGCCCGGTGGCCGGCATACATCCCCTCGAGCGGTCATTCATTCGCTCACCGCCCGCTGACTCACTTGTTCAAATGACACATTGCGTCTCTTGGCCCCTCTTGAGACTAGGAAGACCTTGGCCTCAGAGGCCTGCTGAAGGCCTGGCTGGAGTCCAGAGCCTCAGCCTTCTTCATGCCCTTCACTGGGCCTGGAGCTGGACCTGCCCAGATGTGGAACCTCCCAGTTTGGAAGCAACTTCTTGTATGAGGCTCTCTGTGGACAGGGACAGCTGAGACACAGAGGAGGTGCCCAGAGACCAGGGGTTTGGAGTCTGCAGCTGCAGATGTACTTAGTGCGTGGTATAGGACCAGGAGGGGCCTGCTGGCACAACTGTGGCCACTAAACCAAAGGGACCCTCAGGCCAAGAAGGGGACACTGGCTTCTTATTGCAGGAAGCCAAGCGCAGGGACCCAGGCTGGCAGAAGGAGTGGCACTTCCAAGCCACAGACCACCAATGTTTCCTGGACTCTGGCGCTCTTTATTCCTCTCTCCATGCCCTGCCGCCCCCTGCCCCTGCCCCCATTTGCTGCTGGTAAGTTCATTTTCCCAGTCTGGCTCCCGTGCAGAGGGCCTGGAGGCCGAGGTGGAAGGTAGCAGCGAGTTGGCCCACGCTTGGCCCTCCTGCGGTTGCCGCTTCAGCACCAGACTGTCATACACCTGGTAGTTGGCATTGCCTCCCGGGTTCCGGCTGAGTGGCATGAAGGTGGGCGGGGGTGGAGGGTGCTCGGTAGCCTGGACGTCGGGCAGGAGGTCAGAGGGGCGGAGGAGCAGCACTGAGCTGGGAGCCGGGGCCCGCTGGTCCGAGGCCTCGGCCAGTACCGTGAGGGAGGCGGAGGTGGCCACAGGGCGCCGCAAGGGCAGGATCTCAGCCCATTCGGCCGCCGGGTGCCGCACCTCGTGGGGATCGCGGGAGTAATCCAAGTGTCCCGCGGAGGGATGCAGGCTGCGGTTGGACTCGCTGTGAGCACAGCTGGGGAGGCTACGTCTGTGGGCCGGTGGGGTGTCACGCTACCAGGCATCGGGCCGGTAGACCCGAGGCACCAGAGCGGATGGAGGCTCAGAGCCCTCCAGACCCAGACTCCGCCGCGGGCCCAGTTGCCGTCCTTTCGGCCCGCGAGCCCCTCGACCTGCACCTGGCCGCCCCCACCGGCGCCCAGCCCCGGCGCCGCCACCTGTGTGCCGGTGTGTCCCTCCACAGCTCCCTCCGACAAAAGCCCCGCCCCACCACCACCCCGCCCCTCTGGCGTGTCACCGCGGTTGGGTGCGGGAGCGGGATCGAGGGCAGGGGCCGCTTCCCCGGGCCTGCCGGCCACCAGGGGCGGGGTCCTGAGCTCGGCGGGGGGTGTGGGGGCAAGGGTGGCCTTGCCGGGGCTGAGGGGCCGTGGCGACTCAATGGTGGCTCCCGGTGGCTTCGGGCCGGCTGCTGTCGGGCAGGAGGGCCGGCCCGGGCTGCGGCCGGGCTGCGCCTAGCGCCGCGTGGGCGGGCAGGGCCGATGCCCAAGGGACCGCGGGCCCCGGGCCCTGAAGCCTCCGGGGCCACGTCCCTGTGAGCGACGTGCGGGATCTTGGGCGGGGCGCCAAGCGCTGAAGGGTTGGCTGGGTCACGGCCGCCCTGGGCTGGGAGGTGGTCGCCAAACCCTCCGCCGCCGCCCGATACCCGAGACCTCCGTTTCCCCTGCCTGGGCGGGCGAGGGGGCCCTGCCGGGGCGGGCTGGCCGCCAGGCTGGCGTTAAGGCGCCAGCGCCAGCGAAACTGGGCCTCAAGAGGCCGCCCGCGGCCCCCCGCCCCCGTCTACGGCCATACCACCCTGAACGCGCCCGATCTCGTCTGATCTCGGAAGCTAAGCAGGGTCGGGCCTGGTTAGTACTTGGATGGGAGACCGCCTGGGAATACCGGGTGCTGTAGGCTTTTTGCCTCCCGCTCCGCCCGCCTTCTCCTTTACTCGCCCGCGGCGGGGGCCGCCGGCTCCGCCCCCGCCGGGCCGCGCTGCAGGCCCCACCTCCTCAGGCCCCTCCCACCATGGCGCGCGCCGGCGGGGGCGCTCCCCGCCGGCCCGGCCGGCCAGGCGGCCAGAAGGCGGCCCTGGAAGGCAGCCGCACCCCAGACGCTCCCGGGGTGGCTGGCCCGGACCCAGACTCCGCCGCGGGCCCAGTTGCCGTCCTTTCGGCCCGCGAGCCCCTCGACCTGCACCTGGCCGCCCCCACCGGCGCCCAGCCCCGGCGCCGCCACCTGTGTGCCGGTGTGTCCCTCCACAGCTCCCTCCGACAAAAGCCCCGCCCCACCACCACCCCGCCCCTCTGGCGTGTCACCGCGGCCGGGTGCGGGAGCGGGATCGAGGGCAGGGGCCGCTTCCCCGGGCCTGCCGGCCACCAGGGGCGGGGTCCTGAGCTCGGCGGGGTGTGTGGGGGCAAGGGTGGCCTTGCCGGGGCTGAGGGGCCGTGGCGACTCAATGGAGGCTCGCGGTGGCTTCGGGCCGGCTGCTGTCGGGCAGGAGGGCCGGCCCGGGCTGCGGCCGGGCTGCGCCTAGCGCCGCGTGGGCGGGCAGGGCCGATGCCCAAGGGACCGCGGGCCCCGGGCCCTGAAGCCTCCGGGGCCACGTCCCTGTGAGCGACGTGCGGGATCTTGGGCGGGGCGCCAAGCGCCGAAGGGTTTGCTGGGTCACGGCCGCCCTGGGCTGGGAGGTGGTCGCCAAACCCTCCGCCGCCGCCCGATACCCGAGACCTCCGTTCCCCCTGCCTGGGCGGGCGAGGGGGCCCTGCCGGGGCGGGCCGGCCGCCAGGCTGGCGTTAAGGCGCCAGCGCCAGCGAAACTGGTCCTCAAGAGGCAGCCGTCGGCCCCCGCCCCCGTCTACGGCCATACCACCCTGAACGCGCCCGATCTCGTCTGATCTCGGAAGCTAAGCAGGGTCGGGCCTGGTTAGTACTTGGATGGGAGACCGCCTGGGAATACCGGGTGCTGTAGGCTTTTTGCCTCCCGCTCCGCCCGCCTTCTCCTTTACTCGCCCGCGGCGGGGGGGCCGCCGGCTCCGCCCCCGCCGAGCCCCGCTGCAGGCAGTAGGCAAGGTGGTTTACCTGCCCGAGCAGGAAGCTTGGGCGATGGCAGAAGTGGGAAGAAACTCTTGAGCACAGGTTCTTGGGATCCACGGAGCAGCGCATGCACATGCGATGGGTGCCTACACAGCTGGCTTGCTTGTCTGTGGGGAAAGGCGAGATGGGTCAGGGCCTGGGTTCCTGAGGGGCTGAGAATCAAGGCAGGGATAGAAGAAAGGGGACAGGCCCACATCCCCTGAACCCACGCCGGCGCCCACTCACCTTTGTGGAAAATACGATTGAAAAGTGCCCGCAAGAATCTCTTCAGATGCCTCCAGAGTTGAGGGAAGAAGGGGAGGGGGGAGGCCGGGAGCAGGGTGAGCCCTGAAATCCAACCCTTGTCCGGTCACACCCCAGCAGCCCTCCCACCTCAGCCCCTTCAAGACCCCAGGGCTCCCCCAACCGCGCTGCACAGATCCTGCCCTGACCATAGTCACCATGTTGATCCCCACGTTGAGCAAGATGAAGCTGACCGGGATCAGAAGAATTGAGTATCCTTGCTCCTGGCATTTCCTGGGGATGGGGCCAGTGAACGGCTCGGCTCGGTAGTAGTTTCGCTCACCCATGGCCGTTGGTCCCAGGACTGCCTGGGCCCTCTGCCCTCCAGTTTTAACTGGGAGCCAGACTGGGTCATAATGGGGCAGGTGGTGAGGTCACAGTGAGGGAGGGGGATGAAAAGGAGGGCCCAGAGTGGCATTCCCTGGTAACCAGGGTCAGGTAAGCTGAGCCTGGACAGTCAAACAGGGCCCGGTGGCCGGCATACATCCCCTCGAGCGGTCATTCATTCGCTCACCGCCCGCTGACTCACTTGTTCAAATGACACATTGCGTCTCTTGGCCCCTCTTGAGACTAGGAAGACCTTGGCCTCAGAGGCCTGCTGAAGGCCTGGCTGGAGTCCAGAGCCTCAGCCTTCTTCATGCCCTTCACTGGGCCTGGAGCTGGACCTGCCCAGATGTGGAACCTCCCAGTTTGGAAGCAACTTCTTGTATGAGGCTCTCTGTGGACAGGGACAGCTGAGACACAGAGGAGGTGCCCAGAGACCAGGGGTTTGGAGTCTGCAGCTGCAGATGTACTTAGTGCATGGTATAGGACCAGGAGGGGCCTGCTGGCACAACTGTGGCCACTAAACCAAAGGGACCCTCAGGCCAAGAAGGGGACACTGGCTTCTTATTGCAGGAAGCCAAGCGCAGGGACCCAGGCTGGCAGAAGGAGTGGCGCTTCCAAGCCACAGACCACCAATGTTTCCTGGACTCTGGCGCTCTTTATTCCTCTCTCCATGCCCTGCCGCCCCCTGCCCCTGCCCCCATTTGCTGCTGGTAAGTTCATTTTCCCAGTCTGGCTCCCGTGCAGAGAGGGCCTGGAGGCCGAGGTGGAAGGTAGCAGCGAGTTGGCCCGCGCTTGGCCCTCCTGCGGTTGCCGCTTCAGCACCAGACTGTCATACACCTGGTAGTTGGCATTGCCTCCCGGGTTCCGGCTGAGTGGCATGAAGGTGGGCGGGGGTGGAGGGTGCTCGGTAGCCTGGACGTCGGGCAGGAGGTGAGAGGGGCGGAGGAGCAGCGCTGAGCTGGGAGCCGGGGCCCGCTGGTCCGAGGCCTCGGCCAGTACCGTGAGGGAGGCGGAGGTGGCCACAGGGCGCCGCAAGGGCAGGATCTCAGCCCATTCGGCCGCCGGGTGCCGCACCTCGTGGGGATCGCGGGAGTAATCCAAGTGTCCCGTGGAGGGATGCAGGCTGCGGTTGGACTCGCTGTGAGCACAGCTGGGGAGGCTACGTCTGTGGGCCGGTGGGGTGTCGCGCTACCAGGCTTCGGGCCGGTAGACCCGAGGCACCAGAGCGGATGGAGGCTCAGAGCCCTCCAGACCCAGACTCCGCCATGGGCCCAGTTGCCGTCCTTTCGGCCCGCGAGCCCCTCGACCTGCATCTGGCCGCCCCCACCGGCGCCCAGCCCCGGCGCCTCCACTTGTGTGCCGGTGTGTCCCTCCACAGCTCCCTCCGACAAAAGGCCCGCCCCGCCACCACCCCGCCCCTCTGGCGTGTCACCGCGGCCGGGTGCGGGAGCAGGATCGAGGGCAGGGGCCGCTTCCCCGGGCCTGCCGGCCACCAGGGGCGGGGTCCTGAGCTCGGCGGGGGGGTGTGGGGGCAAGGGTGGCCTTGCCGGGGCTGAGGGGCCGTGGCGACTCAATGGTGGCTCCCGGTGGCTTCGGGCCGGCTGCTGTCGGGCAGGAGGGCCGGCCCGGGCTGCGGCCGGGCTGCGCCTAGCGCCGCGTGGGCGGGCAGGGCCGACGCCCAAGGGACCGCGGGCCCCGGGCCCTGAAGCCTCCGGGGCCACGTCCCTGTGAGCGACGTGCGGGATCTTGGGCGGGGCGCCAAGCGCCGAAGGGTTTGCTGGGTCAGGGCCGCCCTGGGCTGGGAGGTGGTCGCCAAACCCTCCGCCGCCGCCCGATACCCGAGACCTCCGTTCCCCCTGCCTGGGCGGGCGAGGGGGCCCTGCCGGGGCGGGCCGGCCGCCAGGCTGGCGTTAAGGCGCCAGCGCCAGCGAAACTGGGCCTCAAGAGGCCGCCCGCGGCCCCCCGCCCCCGTCTACGGCCATACCACCCTGAACGCGCCCGATCTCGTCTGATCTCGGAAGCTAAGCAGGGTCGGGCCTGGTTAGTACTTGGATGGGAGACCGCCTGGGAATACCGGGTGCTGTAGGCTTTTTGCCTCCCGCTGCGCCCGCCTTCTCCTTTACTCGCCCGCGGCGGGGGCCGCCGGCTCCGCCCCCGCCGGGCCGCGCTGCAGGCCCCACCTCCTCAGGCCCCTCCCACCATGGCGCGCGCCGGCGGGGGCGGTCCCCGCCGGCCCGGCCGGCCAGGCGGCCAGAAGGCGGCCCTGGAAGGCAGCCGCACCCCAGACGCTCCCGGGGTGGCTGGCCCGGACCCAGACTCCGCCGCGGGCCCAGTTGCCGTCCTTTCGGCCCGCGAGCCCCTCGACCTGCACCTGGCCGCCCCCACCGGCGCCCAGCCCCGGCGCCGCCACCTGTGTGCCGGTGTGTCCCTCCACAGCTCCCTCCGACAAAAGCCCCGCCCCACCACCACCCCGCCCCTCTGGCGTGTCAACGCGGCCGGGTGCGGGAGCGGGATCGAGGGCAGGGGCCGCTTCCCCGGGCCTGCCGGCCACCAGGGGCGGGGTCCTGAGCTCGGCGGGGGGTGTGGGGGCAAGGGTGGCCTTGCCGGGGCTGAGGGGCCGTGGCGACTCAATGGAGGCTCGCGGTGGCTTCGGGCCGGCTGCTGTCGGGCAGGAGGGCCGGCCCGGGCTGCGGCCGGGCTGCGCCTAGCGCCGCGTGGGCGGGCAGGGCCGATGCCCAAGGGACCGCGGGCCCCGGGCCCTGAAGCCTCCGGGGCCACGTCCCTGTGAGCGACGTGCGGGATCTTGGGCGGGGCGCCAAGCGCCGAAGGGTTTGCTGGGTCACGGCCGCCCTGGGCTGGGAGGTGGTCGCCAAACCCTCCGCCGCCGCCCGATACCCGAGACCTCCGTTCCCCCTGCCTGGGCGGGCGAGGGGGCCCTGCCGGGGCGGGCCGGCCGCCAGGCTGGCGTTAAGGCGCCAGCGCCAGCGAAACTGGTCCTCAAGAGGCAGCCGTCGGCCCCCGCCCCCGTCTACGGCCATACCACCCTGAACGCGCCCGATCTCGTCTGATCTCGGAAGCTAAGCAGGGTCGGGCCTGGTTAGTACTTGGATGGGAGACCGCCTGGGAATACCGGGTGCTGTAGGCTTTTTGCCTCCCGCTCCGCCCGCCTTCTCCTTTACTCGCCCGCGGCGGGGGGGCCGCCGGCTCCGCCCCCGCCGAGCCCCGCTGCAGGCAGTAGGCAAGGTGGTTTACCTGCCCGAGCAGGAAGCTTGGGCGATGGCAGAAGTGGGAAGAAACTCTTGAGCACAGGTTCTTGGGATCCACGGAGCAGCGCATGCACATGCGATGGGTGCCTACACAGCTGGCTTGCTTGTCTGTGGGGAAAGGCGAGATGGGTCAGGGCCTGGGTTCCTGAGGGGCTGAGAATCAAGGCAGGGATAGAAGAAAGGGGACAGGCCCACATCCCCTGAACCCACGCCGGCGCCCACTCACCTTTGTGGAAAATACGATTGAAAAGTGCCCTCAAGAATCTCTTCAGATGCCTCCAGAGTTGAGGGAAGAAGGGGAGGGGGGAGGCCGGGAGCAGGGTGAGCCCTGAAATCCAACCCTTGTCCGGTCACACCCCAGCAGCCCTCCCACCTCAGCCCCTTCAAGACCCCAGGGCTCCCCCAACCGCGCTGCACAGATCCTGCCCTGACCATAGTCACCATGTTGATCCCCACGTTGAGCAAGATGAAGCTGACCGGGATCAGAAGAATTGAGTATCCTTGCTCCTGGCATTTCCTGGGGATGGGGCCAGTGAACGGCTCGGCTCGGTAGTAGTTTCGCTCACCCATGGCCGTTGGTCCCAGGACTGCCTGGGCCCTCTGCCCTCCAGTTTTAACTGGGAGCCAGACTGGGTCATAATGGGGCAGGTGGTGAGGTCACAGTGAGGGAGGGGGATGAAAAGGAGGGCCCAGAGTGGCATTCCCTGGTAACCAGGGTCAGGTAAGCTGAGCCTGGACAGTCAAACAGGGCCCGGTGGCCGGCATACATCCCCTCGAGCGGTCATTCATTCGCTCACCGCCCGCTGACTCACTTGTTCAAATGACACATTGCGTCTCTTGGCCCCTCTTGAGACTAGGAAGACCTTGGCCTCAGAGGCCTGCTGAAGGCCTGGCTGGAGTCCAGAGCCTCAGCCTTCTTCATGCCCTTCACTGGGCCTGGAGCTGGACCTGCCCAGATGTGGAACCTCCCAGTTTGGAAGCAACTTCTTGTATGAGGCTCTCTGTGGACAGGGACAGCTGAGACACAGAGGAGGTGCCCAGAGACCAGGGGTTTGGAGTCTGCAGCTGCAGATGTACTTAGTGCATGGTATAGGACCAGGAGGGGCCTGCTGGCACAACTGTGGCCACTAAACCAAAGGGACCCTCAGGCCAAGAAGGGGACACTGGCTTCTTATTGCAGGAAGCCAAGCGCAGGGACCCAGGCTGGCAGAAGGAGTGGCGCTTCCAAGCCACAGACCACCAATGTTTCCTGGACTCTGGCGCTCTTTATTCCTCTCTCCATGCCCTGCCGCCCCCTGCCCCTGCCCCCATTTGCTGCTGGTAAGTTCATTTTCCCAGTCTGGCTCCCGTGCAGAGAGGGCCTGGAGGCCGAGGTGGAAGGTAGCAGCGAGTTGGCCCGCGCTTGGCCCTCCTGCGGTTGCCGCTTCAGCACCAGACTGTCATACACCTGGTAGTTGGCATTGCCTCCCGGGTTCCGGCTGAGTGGCATGAAGGTGGGCGGGGGTGGAGGGTGCTCGGTAGCCTGGACGTCGGGCAGGAGGTGAGAGGGGCGGAGGAGCAGCGCTGAGCTGGGAGCCGGGGCCCGCTGGTCCGAGGCCTCGGCCAGTACCGTGAGGGAGGCGGAGGTGGCCACAGGGCGCCGCAAGGGCAGGATCTCAGCCCATTCGGCCGCCGGGTGCCGCACCTCGTGGGGATCGCGGGAGTAATCCAAGTGTCCCGTGGAGGGATGCAGGCTGCGGTTGGACTCGCTGTGAGCACAGCTGGGGAGGCTACGTCTGTGGGCCGGTGGGGTGTCGCGCTACCAGGCTTCGGGCCGGTAGACCCGAGGCACCAGAGCGGATGGAGGCTCAGAGCCCTCCAGACCCAGACTCCGCCATGGGCCCAGTTGCCGTCCTTTCGGCCCGCGAGCCCCTCGACCTGCATCTGGCCGCCCCCACCGGCGCCCAGCCCCGGCGCCTCCACTTGTGTGCCGGTGTGTCCCTCCACAGCTCCCTCCGACAAAAGGCCCGCCCCGCCACCACCCCGCCCCTCTGGCGTGTCACCGCGGCCGGGTGCGGGAGCAGGATCGAGGGCAGGGGCCGCTTCCCCGGGCCTGCCGGCCACCAGGGGCGGGGTCCTGAGCTCGGCGGGGGGGTGTGGGGGCAAGGGTGGCCTTGCCGGGGCTGAGGGGCCGTGGCGACTCAATGGTGGCTCCCGGTGGCTTCGGGCCGGCTGCTGTCGGGCAGGAGGGCCGGCCCGGGCTGCGGCCGGGCTGCGCCTAGCGCCGCGTGGGCGGGCAGGGCCGACGCCCAAGGGACCGCGGGCCCCGGGCCCTGAAGCCTCCGGGGCCACGTCCCTGTGAGCGACGTGCGGGATCTTGGGCGGGGCGCCAAGCGCCGAAGGGTTTGCTGGGTCAGGGCCGCCCTGGGCTGGGAGGTGGTCGCCAAACCCTCCGCCGCCGCCCGATACCCGAGACCTCCGTTCCCCCTGCCTGGGCGGGCGAGGGGGCCCTGCCGGGGCGGGCCGGCCGCCAGGCTGGCGTTAAGGCGCCAGCGCCAGCGAAACTGGGCCTCAAGAGGCCGCCCGCGGCCCCCCGCCCCCGTCTACGGCCATACCACCCTGAACGCGCCCGATCTCGTCTGATCTCGGAAGCTAAGCAGGGTCGGGCCTGGTTAGTACTTGGATGGGAGACCGCCTGGGAATACCGGGTGCTGTAGGCTTTTTGCCTCCCGCTGCGCCCGCCTTCTCCTTTACTCGCCCGCGGCGGGGGCCGCCGGCTCCGCCCCCGCCGGGCCGCGCTGCAGGCCCCACCTCCTCAGGCCCCTCCCACCATGGCGCGCGCCGGCGGGGGCGGTCCCCGCCGGCCCGGCCGGCCAGGCGGCCAGAAGGCGGCCCTGGAAGGCAGCCGCACCCCAGACGCTCCCGGGGTGGCTGGCCCGGACCCAGACTCCGCCGCGGGCCCAGTTGCCGTCCTTTCGGCCCGCGAGCCCCTCGACCTGCACCTGGCCGCCCCCACCGGCGCCCAGCCCCGGCGCCGCCACCTGTGTGCCGGTGTGTCCCTCCACAGCTCCCTCCGACAAAAGCCCCGCCCCACCACCACCCCGCCCCTCTGGCGTGTCAACGCGGCCGGGTGCGGGAGCGGGATCGAGGGCAGGGGCCGCTTCCCCGGGCCTGCCGGCCACCAGGGGCGGGGTCCTGAGCTCGGCGGGGGGTGTGGGGGCAAGGGTGGCCTTGCCGGGGCTGAGGGGCCGTGGCGACTCAATGGAGGCTCGCGGTGGCTTCGGGCCGGCTGCTGTCGGGCAGGAGGGCCGGCCCGGGCTGCGGCCGGGCTGCGCCTAGCGCCGCGTGGGCGGGCAGGGCCGATGCCCAAGGGACCGCGGGCCCCGGGCCCTGAAGCCTCCGGGGCCACGTCCCTGTGAGCGACGTGCGGGATCTTGGGCGGGGCGCCAAGCGCCGAAGGGTTTGCTGGGTCACGGCCGCCCTGGGCTGGGAGGTGGTCGCCAAACCCTCCGCCGCCGCCCGATACCCGAGACCTCCGTTCCCCCTGCCTGGGCGGGCGAGGGGGCCCTGCCGGGGCGGGCCGGCCGCCAGGCTGGCGTTAAGGCGCCAGCGCCAGCGAAACTGGTCCTCAAGAGGCAGCCGTCGGCCCCCGCCCCCGTCTACGGCCATACCACCCTGAACGCGCCCGATCTCGTCTGATCTCGGAAGCTAAGCAGGGTCGGGCCTGGTTAGTACTTGGATGGGAGACCGCCTGGGAATACCGGGTGCTGTAGGCTTTTTGCCTCCCGCTCCGCCCGCCTTCTCCTTTACTCGCCCGCGGCGGGGGGGCCGCCGGCTCCGCCCCCGCCGAGCCCCGCTGCAGGCAGTAGGCAAGGTGGTTTACCTGCCCGAGCAGGAAGCTTGGGCGATGGCAGAAGTGGGAAGAAACTCTTGAGCACAGGTTCTTGGGATCCACGGAGCAGCGCATGCACATGCGATGGGTGCCTACACAGCTGGCTTGCTTGTCTGTGGGGAAAGGCGAGATGGGTCAGGGCCTGGGTTCCTGAGGGGCTGAGAATCAAGGCAGGGATAGAAGAAAGGGGACAGGCCCACATCCCCTGAACCCACGCCGGCGCCCACTCACCTTTGTGGAAAATACGATTGAAAAGTGCCCTCAAGAATCTCTTCAGATGCCTCCAGAGTTGAGGGAAGAAGGGGAGGGGGGAGGCCGGGAGCAGGGTGAGCCCTGAAATCCAACCCTTGTCCGGTCACACCCCAGCAGCCCTCCCACCTCAGCCCCTTCAAGACCCCAGGGCTCCCCCAACCGCGCTGCACAGATCCTGCCCTGACCATAGTCACCATGTTGATCCCCACGTTGAGCAAGATGAAGCTGACCGGGATCAGAAGAATTGAGTATCCTTGCTCCTGGCATTTCCTGGGGATGGGGCCAGTGAACGGCTCGGCTCGGTAGTAGTTTCGCTCACCCATGGCCGTTGGTCCCAGGACTGCCTGGGCCCTCTGCCCTCCAGTTTTAACTGGGAGCCAGACTGGGTCATAATGGGGCAGGTGGTGAGGTCACAGTGAGGGAGGGGGATGAAAAGGAGGGCCCAGAGTGGCATTCCCTGGTAACCAGGGTCAGGTAAGCTGAGCCTGGACAGTCAAACAGGGCCCGGTGGCCGGCATACATCCCCTCGAGCGGTCATTCATTCGCTCACCGCCCGCTGACTCACTTGTTCAAATGACACATTGCGTCTCTTGGCCCCTCTTGAGACTAGGAAGACCTTGGCCTCAGAGGCCTGCTGAAGGCCTGGCTGGAGTCCAGAGCCTCAGCCTTCTTCATGCCCTTCACTGGGCCTGGAGCTGGACCTGCCCAGATGTGGAACCTCCCAGTTTGGAAGCAACTTCTTGTATGAGGCTCTCTGTGGACAGGGACAGCTGAGACACAGAGGAGGTGCCCAGAGACCAGGGGTTTGGAGTCTGCAGCTGCAGATGTACTTAGTGCATGGTATAGGACCAGGAGGGGCCTGCTGGCACAACTGTGGCCACTAAACCAAAGGGACCCTCAGGCCAAGAAGGGGACACTGGCTTCTTATTGCAGGAAGCCAAGCGCAGGGACCCAGGCTGGCAGAAGGAGTGGCGCTTCCAAGCCACAGACCACCAATGTTTCCTGGACTCTGGCGCTCTTTATTCCTCTCTCCATGCCCTGCCGCCCCCTGCCCCTGCCCCCATTTGCTGCTGGTAAGTTCATTTTCCCAGTCTGGCTCCCGTGCAGAGAGGGCCTGGAGGCCGAGGTGGAAGGTAGCAGCGAGTTGGCCCACGCTTGGCCCTCCTGCGGTTGCCGCTTCAGCACCAGACTGTCATACACCTGGTAGTTGGCATTGCCTCCCGGGTTCCGGCTGAGTGGCATGAAGGTGGGCGGGGGTGGAGGGTGCTCGGTAGCCTGGACGTCGGGCAGGAGGTCAGAGGGGCGGAGGAGCAGCGCTGAGCTGGGAGCCGGGGCCCGCTGGTCCGAGGCCTCGGCCAGTACCGTGAGGGAGGCGGAGGTGGCCACAGGGCGCCGCAAGGGCAGGATCTCAGCCCATTCGGCCGCCGGGTGCCGCACCTCGTGGGGATCGCGGGAGTAATCCAAGTGTCCCGCGGAGGGATGCAGGCTGCGGTTGGACTCGCTGTGAGCACAGCTGGGGAGGCTACGTCTGTGGGCCGGTGGGGTGTCACGCTACCAGGCATCGGGCCGGTAGACCCGAGGCACCAGAGCGGACGGAGGCTCAGAGCCCTCCAGACCCAGACTCCGCCGCGGGCCCAGTTGCCGTCCTTTCGGCCCGCGAGCCCCTCGACCTGCACCTGGCCGCCCCCACCGGCGCCCAGCCCCGGCGCCGCCACCTGTGTGCCGGTGTGTCCCTCCACAGCTCCCTCCGACAAAAGCCCCGCCCCACCACCACCCCGCCCCTCTGGCGTGTCACCGCGGTTGGGTGCGGGAGAGGGATCGAGGGCAGGGGCCGCTTCCCCGGGCCTGCCGGCCACCAGGGGCGGGGTCCTGAGCTCGGCGGGGGGTGTGGGGGCAAGGGTGGCCTTGCCGGGGCTGAGGGGCCGTGGCGACTCAATGGAGGCTCGCGGTGGCTTCGGGCCGGCTGCTGTCGGGCAGGAGGGCCGGCCCGGGCTGCGGCCGGGCTGCGCCTAGCGCCGCGTGGGCGGGCAGGGCCGATGCCCAAGGGACCGCGGGCCCCGGGCCCTGAAGCCTCCGGGGCCACGTCCCTGTGAGCGACGTGCGGGATCTTGGGCGGGGCGCCAAGCGCCGAAGGGTTTGCTGGGTCAGGGCCGCCCTGGGCTGGGAGGTGGTCGCCAAACCCTCCGCCGCCGCCCGATACCCGAGACCTCCGTTCCCCCTGCCTGGGCGGGCGAGGGGGCCCTGCCGGGGCGGGCCGGCCGCCAGGCTGGCGTTAAGGCGCCAGCGCCAGCGAAACTGGGCCTCAAGAGGCCGCCCGCGGCCCCCCGCCCCCGTCTACGGCCATACCACCCTGAACGCGCCCGATCTCGTCTGATCTCGGAAGCTAAGCAGGGTCGGGCCTGGTTAGTACTTGGATGGGAGACCGCCTGGGAATACCGGGTGCTGTAGGCTTTTTGCCTCCCGCTGCGCCCGCCTTCTCCTTTACTCGCCCGCGGCGGGGGCCGCCGGCTCCGCCCCCGCCGGGCCGCGCTGCAGGCCCCACCTCCTCAGGCCCCTCCCACCATGGCGCGCGCCGGCGGGGGCGGTCCCCGCCGGCCCGGCCGGCCAGGCGGCCAGAAGGCGGCCCTGGAAGGCAGCCGCACCCCAGACGCTCCCGGGGTGGCTGGCCCGGACCCAGACTCCGCCGCGGGCCCAGTTGCCGTCCTTTCGGCCCGCGAGCCCCTCGACCTGCACCTGGCCGCCCCCACCGGCGCCCAGCCCCGGCGCCGCCACCTGTGTGCCGGTGTGTCCCTCCACAGCTCCCTCCGACAAAAGCCCCGCCCCACCACCACCCCGCCCCTCTGGCGTGTCAACGCGGCCGGGTGCGGGAGCGGGATCGAGGGCAGGGGCCGCTTCCCCGGGCCTGCCGGCCACCAGGGGCGGGGTCCTGAGCTCGGCGGGGGGTGTGGGGGCAAGGGTGGCCTTGCCGGGGCTGAGGGGCCGTGGCGACTCAATGGAGGCTCGCGGTGGCTTCGGGCCGGCTGCTGTCGGGCAGGAGGGCCGGCCCGGGCTGCGGCCGGGCTGCGCCTAGCGCCGCGTGGGCGGGCAGGGCCGATGCCCAAGGGACCGCGGGCCCCGGGCCCTGAAGCCTCCGGGGCCACGTCCCTGTGAGCGACGTGCGGGATCTTGGGCGGGGCGCCAAGCGCCGAAGGGTTTGCTGGGTCACGGCCGCCCTGGGCTGGGAGGTGGTCGCCAAACCCTCCGCCGCCGCCCGATACCCGAGACCTCCGTTCCCCCTGCCTGGGCGGGCGAGGGGGCCCTGCCGGGGCGGGCCGGCCGCCAGGCTGGCGTTAAGGCGCCAGCGCCAGCGAAACTGGGCCTCAAGAGGCCGCCCGCGGCCCCCCGCCCCCGTCTACGGCCATACCACCCTGAACGCGCCCGATCTCGTCTGATCTCGGAAGCTAAGCAGGGTCGGGCCTGGTTAGTACTTGGATGGGAGACCGCCTGGGAATACCGGGTGCTGTAGGCTTTTTGCCTCCCGCTGCGCCCGCCTTCTCCTTTACTCGCCCGCGGCGGGGGCCGCCGGCTCCGCCCCCGCCGGGCCGCGCTGCAGGCCCCACCTCCTCAGGCCCCTCCCACCATGGCGCGCGCCGGCGGGGGCGGTCCCCGCCGGCCCGGCCGGCCAGGCGGCCAGAAGGCGGCCCTGGAAGGCAGCCGCTCCCCAGACGCTCCCGGGGTGGCTGGCCCGGACCCAGACTCCGCCGCGGGCCCAGTTGCCGTCCTTTCGGCCCGCGAGCCCCTCGACCTGCACCTGGCCGCCCCCACCGGCGCCCAGCCCCGGCGCCGCCACCTGTGTGCCGGTGTGTCCCTCCACAGCTCCCTCCGACAAAAGCCCCGCCCCACCACCACCCCGCCCCTCTGGCGTGTCAACGCGGCCGGGTGCGGGAGCGGGATCGAGGGCAGGGGCCGCTTCCCCGGGCCTGCCGGCCACCAGGGGCGGGGTCCTGAGCTCGGCGGGGGGTGTGGGGGCAAGGGTGGCCTTGCCGGGGCTGAGGGGCCGTGGCGACTCAATGGAGGCTCGCGGTGGCTTCGGGCCGGCTGCTGTCGGGCAGGAGGGCCGGCCCGGGCTGCGGCCGGGCTGCGCCTAGCGCCGCGTGGGCGGGCAGGGCCGATGCCCAAGGGACCGCGGGCCCCGGGCCCTGAAGCCTCCGGGGCCACGTCCCTGTGAGCGACGTGCGGGATCTTGGGCGGGGCGCCAAGCGCCGAAGGGTTTGCTGGGTCAGGGCCGCCCTGGGCTGGGAGGTGGTCGCCAAACCCTCCGCCGCCGCCCGATACCCGAGACCTCCGTTCCCCCTGCCTGGGCGGGCGAGGGGGCCCTGCCGGGGCGGGCCGGCCGCCAGGCTGGCGTTAAGGCGCCAGCGCCAGCGAAACTGGTCCTCAAGAGGCAGCCGTCGGCCCCCGCCCCCGTCTACGGCCATACCACCCTGAACGCGCCCGATCTCGTCTGATCTCGGAAGCTAAGCAGGGTCGGGCCTGGTTAGTACTTGGATGGGAGACCGCCTGGGAATACCGGGTGCTGTAGGCTTTTTGCCTCCCGCTCCGCCCGCCTTCTCCTTTACTCGCCCGCGGCGGGGGGGCCGCCGGCTCCGCCCCCGCCGAGCCCCGCTGCAGGCAGTAGGCAAGGTGGTTTACCTGCCCGAGCAGGAAGCTTGGGCGATGGCAGAAGTGGGAAGAAACTCTTGAGCACAGGTTCTTGGGATCCACGGAGCAGCGCATGCACATGCGATGGGTGCCTACACAACTGGCTTGCTTGTCTGTGGGGAAAGGCGAGATGGGTCAGGGCCTGGGTTCCTGAGGGGCTGAGAATCAAGGCAGGGATAGAAGAAAGGGGACAGGCCCACATCCCCTGAACCCACGCCGGCGCCCACTCACCTTTGTGGAAAATACGATTGAAAAGTGCCCTCAAGAATCTCTTCAGATGCCTCCAGAGTTGAGGGAAGAAGGGGAGGGGGGAGGCCGGGAGCAGGGTGAGCCCTGAAATCCAACCCTTGTCCGGTCACACCCCAGCAGCCCTCCCACCTCAGCCCCTTCAAGACCCCAGGGCTCCCCCAACCGCGCTGCACAGATCCTGCCCTGACCATAGTCACCATGTTGATCCCCACGTTGAGCAAGATGAAGCTGACCGGGATCAGAAGAATTGAGTATCCTTGCTCCTGGCATTTCCTGGGGATGGGGCCAGTGAACGGCTCGGCTCGGTAGTAGTTTCGCTCACCCATGGCCGTTGGTCCCAGGACTGCCTGGGCCCTCTGCCCTCCAGTTTTAACTGGGAGCCAGACTGGGTCATAATGGGGCAGGTGGTGAGGTCACAGTGAGGGAGGGGGATGAAAAGGAGGGCCCAGAGTGGCATTCCCTGGTAACCAGGGTCAGGTAAGCTGAGCCTGGACAGTCAAACAGGGCCCGGTGGCCGGCATACATCCCCTCGAGCGGTCATTCATTCGCTCACCGCCCGCTGACTCACTTGTTCAAATGACACATTGCGTCTCTTGGCCCCTCTTGAGACTAGGAAGACCTTGGCCTCAGAGGCCTGCTGAAGGCCTGGCTGGAGTCCAGAGCCTCAGCCTTCTTCATGCCCTTCACTGGGCCTGGAGCTGGACCTGCCCAGATGTGGAACCTCCCAGTTTGGAAGCAACTTCTTGTATGAGGCTCTCTGTGGACAGGGACAGCTGAGACACAGAGGAGGTGCCCAGAGACCAGGGGTTTGGAGTCTGCAGCTGCAGATGTACTTAGTGCATGGTATAGGACCAGGAGGGGCCTGCTGGCACAACTGTGGCCACTAAACCAAAGGGACCCTCAGGCCAAGAAGGGGACACTGGCTTCTTATTGCAGGAAGCCAAGCGCAGGGACCCAGGCTGGCAGAAGGAGTGGCGCTTCCAAGCCACAGACCACCAATGTTTCCTGGACTCTGGCGCTCTTTATTCCTCTCTCCATGCCCTGCCGCCCCCTGCCCCTGCCCCCATTTGCTGCTGGTAAGTTCATTTTCCCAGTCTGGCTCCCGTGCAGAGAGGGCCTGGAGGCCGAGGTGGAAGGTAGCAGCGAGTTGGCCCGCGCTTGGCCCTCCTGCGGTTGCCGCTTCAGCACCAGACTGTCATACACCTGGTAGTTGGCATTGCCTCCCGGGTTCCGGCTGAGTGGCATGAAGGTGGGCGGGGGTGGAGGGTGCTCGGTAGCCTGGACGTCGGGCAGGAGGTCAGAGGGGCGGAGGAGCAGCGCTGAGCTGGGAGCCGGGGCCCGCTGGTCCGAGGCCTCGGCCAGTACCGTGAGGGAGGCGGAGGTGGCCACAGGGCGCCGCAAGGGCAGGATCTCAGCCCATTCGGCCGCCGGGTGCCGCACCTCGTGGGGATCGCGGGAGTAATCCAAGTGTCCCGTGGAGGGATGCAGGCTGCGGTTGGACTCGCTGTGAGCACAGCTGGGGAGGCTACGTCTGTGGGCCGGTGGGGTGTCGCGCTACCAGGCTTCGGGCCGGTAGACCCGAGGCACCAGAGCGGATGGAGGCTCAGAGCCCTCCAGACCCAGACTCCGCCATGGGCCCAGTTGCCGTCCTTTCGGCCCGCGAGCCCCTCGACCTGCATCTGGCCGCCCCCACCGGCGCCCAGCCCCGGCGCCTCCACTTGTGTGCCGGTGTGTCCCTCCACAGCTCCCTCCGACAAAAGGCCCGCCCCGCCACCACCCCGCCCCTCTGGCGTGTCACCGCGGCCGGGTGCGGGAGCAGGATCGAGGGCAGGGGCCGCTTCCCCGGGCCTGCCGGCCACCAGGGGCGGGGTCCTGAGCTCGGCGGGGGGGTGTGGGGGCAAGGGTGGCCTTGCCGGGGCTGAGGGGCCGTGGCGACTCAATGGTGGCTCCCGGTGGCTTCGGGCCGGCTGCTGTCGGGCAGGAGGGCCGGCCCGGGCTGCGGCCGGGCTGCGCCTAGCGCCGCGTGGGCGGGCAGGGCCGACGCCCAAGGGACCGCGGGCCCCGGGCCCTGAAGCCTCCGGGGCCACGTCCCTGTGAGCGACGTGCGGGATCTTGGGCGGGGCGCCAAGCGCCGAAGGGTTTGCTGGGTCAGGGCCGCCCTGGGCTGGGAGGTGGTCGCCAAACCCTCCGCCGCCGCCCGATACCCGAGACCTCCGTTCCCCCTGCCTGGGCGGGCGAGGGGGCCCTGCCGGGGCGGGCCGGCCGCCAGGCTGGCGTTAAGGCGCCAGCGCCAGCGAAACTGGGCCTCAAGAGGCCGCCCGCGGCCCCCCGCCCCCGTCTACGGCCATACCACCCTGAACGCGCCCGATCTCGTCTGATCTCGGAAGCTAAGCAGGGTCGGGCCTGGTTAGTACTTGGATGGGAGACCGCCTGGGAATACCGGGTGCTGTAGGCTTTTTGCCTCCCGCTGCGCCCGCCTTCTCCTTTACTCGCCCGCGGCGGGGGCCGCCGGCTCCGCCCCCGCCGGGCCGCGCTGCAGGCCCCACCTCCTCAGGCCCCTCCCACCATGGCGCGCGCCGGCGGGGGCGGTCCCCGCCGGCCCGGCCGGCCAGGCGGCCAGAAGGCGGCCCTGGAAGGCAGCCGCACCCCAGACGCTCCCGGGGTGGCTGGCCCGGACCCAGACTCCGCCGCGGGCCCAGTTGCCGTCCTTTCGGCCCGCGAGCCCCTCGACCTGCACCTGGCCGCCCCCACCGGCGCCCAGCCCCGGCGCCGCCACCTGTGTGCCGGTGTGTCCCTCCACAGCTCCCTCCGACAAAAGCCCCGCCCCACCACCACCCCGCCCCTCTGGCGTGTCAACGCGGCCGGGTGCGGGAGCGGGATCGAGGGCAGGGGCCGCTTCCCCGGGCCTGCCGGCCACCAGGGGCGGGGTCCTGAGCTCGGCGGGGGGTGTGGGGGCAAGGGTGGCCTTGCCGGGGCTGAGGGGCCGTGGCGACTCAATGGAGGCTCGCGGTGGCTTCGGGCCGGCTGCTGTCGGGCAGGAGGGCCGGCCCGGGCTGCGGCCGGGCTGCGCCTAGCGCCGCGTGGGCGGGCAGGGCCGATGCCCAAGGGACCGCGGGCCCCGGGCCCTGAAGCCTCCGGGGCCACGTCCCTGTGAGCGACGTGCGGGATCTTGGGCGGGGCGCCAAGCGCCGAAGGGTTTGCTGGGTCACGGCCGCCCTGGGCTGGGAGGTGGTCGCCAAACCCTCCGCCGCCGCCCGATACCCGAGACCTCCGTTCCCCCTGCCTGGGCGGGCGAGGGGGCCCTGCCGGGGCGGGCCGGCCGCCAGGCTGGCGTTAAGGCGCCAGCGCCAGCGAAACTGGTCCTCAAGAGGCAGCCGTCGGCCCCCGCCCCCGTCTACGGCCATACCACCCTGAACGCGCCCGATCTCGTCTGATCTCGGAAGCTAAGCAGGGTCGGGCCTGGTTAGTACTTGGATGGGAGACCGCCTGGGAATACCGGGTGCTGTAGGCTTTTTGCCTCCCGCTCCGCCCGCCTTCTCCTTTACTCGCCCGCGGCGGGGGGGCCGCCGGCTCCGCCCCCGCCGAGCCCCGCTGCAGGCAGTAGGCAAGGTGGTTTACCTGCCCGAGCAGGAAGCTTGGGCGATGGCAGAAGTGGGAAGAAACTCTTGAGCACAGGTTCTTGGGATCCACGGAGCAGCGCATGCACATGCGATGGGTGCCTACACAGCTGGCTTGCTTGTCTGTGGGGAAAGGCGAGATGGGTCAGGGCCTGGGTTCCTGAGGGGCTGAGAATCAAGGCAGGGATAGAAGAAAGGGGACAGGCCCACATCCCCTGAACCCACGCCGGCGCCCACTCACCTTTGTGGAAAATACGATTGAAAAGTGCCCTCAAGAATCTCTTCAGATGCCTCCAGAGTTGAGGGAAGAAGGGGAGGGGGGAGGCCGGGAGCAGGGTGAGCCCTGAAATCCAACCCTTGTCCGGTCACACCCCAGCAGCCCTCCCACCTCAGCCCCTTCAAGACCCCAGGGCTCCCCCAACCGCGCTGCACAGATCCTGCCCTGACCATAGTCACCATGTTGATCCCCACGTTGAGCAAGATGAAGCTGACCGGGATCAGAAGAATTGAGTATCCTTGCTCCTGGCATTTCCTGGGGATGGGGCCAGTGAACGGCTCGGCTCGGTAGTAGTTTCGCTCACCCATGGCCGTTGGTCCCAGGACTGCCTGGGCCCTCTGCCCTCCAGTTTTAACTGGGAGCCAGACTGGGTCATAATGGGGCAGGTGGTGAGGTCACAGTGAGGGAGGGGGATGAAAAGGAGGGCCCAGAGTGGCATTCCCTGGTAACCAGGGTCAGGTAAGCTGAGCCTGGACAGTCAAACAGGGCCCGGTGGCCGGCATACATCCCCTCGAGCGGTCATTCATTCGCTCACCGCCCGCTGACTCACTTGTTCAAATGACACATTGCGTCTCTTGGCCCCTCTTGAGACTAGGAAGACCTTGGCCTCAGAGGCCTGCTGAAGGCCTGGCTGGAGTCCAGAGCCTCAGCCTTCTTCATGCCCTTCACTGGGCCTGGAGCTGGACCTGCCCAGATGTGGAACCTCCCAGTTTGGAAGCAACTTCTTGTATGAGGCTCTCTGTGGACAGGGACAGCTGAGACACAGAGGAGGTGCCCAGAGACCAGGGGTTTGGAGTCTGCAGCTGCAGATGTACTTAGTGCATGGTATAGGACCAGGAGGGGCCTGCTGGCACAACTGTGGCCACTAAACCAAAGGGACCCTCAGGCCAAGAAGGGGACACTGGCTTCTTATTGCAGGAAGCCAAGCGCAGGGACCCAGGCTGGCAGAAGGAGTGGCGCTTCCAAGCCACAGACCACCAATGTTTCCTGGACTCTGGCGCTCTTTATTCCTCTCTCCATGCCCTGCCGCCCCCTGCCCCTGCCCCCATTTGCTGCTGGTAAGTTCATTTTCCCAGTCTGGCTCCCGTGCAGAGAGGGCCTGGAGGCCGAGGTGGAAGGTAGCAGCGAGTTGGCCCACGCTTGGCCCTCCTGCGGTTGCCGCTTCAGCACCAGACTGTCATACACCTGGTAGTTGGCATTGCCTCCCGGGTTCCGGCTGAGTGGCATGAAGGTGGGCGGGGGTGGAGGGTGCTCGGTAGCCTGGACGTCGGGCAGGAGGTCAGAGGGGCGGAGGAGCAGCGCTGAGCTGGGAGCCGGGGCCCGCTGGTCCGAGGCCTCGGCCAGTACCGTGAGGGAGGCGGAGGTGGCCACAGGGCGCCGCAAGGGCAGGATCTCAGCCCATTCGGCCGCCGGGTGCCGCACCTCGTGGGGATCGCGGGAGTAATCCAAGTGTCCCGCGGAGGGATGCAGGCTGCGGTTGGACTCGCTGTGAGCACAGCTGGGGAGGCTACGTCTGTGGGCCGGTGGGGTGTCACGCTACCAGGCATCGGGCCGGTAGACCCGAGGCACCAGAGCGGACGGAGGCTCAGAGCCCTCCAGACCCAGACTCCGCCGCGGGCCCAGTTGCCGTCCTTTCGGCCCGCGAGCCCCTCGACCTGCACCTGGCCGCCCCCACCGGCGCCCAGCCCCGGCGCCGCCACCTGTGTGCCGGTGTGTCCCTCCACAGCTCCCTCCGACAAAAGCCCCGCCCCACCACCACCCCGCCCCTCTGGCGTGTCACCGCGGTTGGGTGCGGGAGAGGGATCGAGGGCAGGGGCCGCTTCCCCGGGCCTGCCGGCCACCAGGGGCGGGGTCCTGAGCTCGGCGGGGGGTGTGGGGGCAAGGGTGGCCTTGCCGGGGCTGAGGGGCCGTGGCGACTCAATGGAGGCTCGCGGTGGCTTCGGGCCGGCTGCTGTCGGGCAGGAGGGCCGGCCCGGGCTGCGGCCGGGCTGCGCCTAGCGCCGCGTGGGCGGGCAGGGCCGATGCCCAAGGGACCGCGGGCCCCGGGCCCTGAAGCCTCCGGGGCCACGTCCCTGTGAGCGACGTGCGGGATCTTGGGCGGGGCGCCAAGCGCCGAAGGGTTTGCTGGGTCAGGGCCGCCCTGGGCTGGGAGGTGGTCGCCAAACCCTCCGCCGCCGCCCGATACCCGAGACCTCCGTTCCCCCTGCCTGGGCGGGCGAGGGGGCCCTGCCGGGGCGGGCCGGCCGCCAGGCTGGCGTTAAGGCGCCAGCGCCAGCGAAACTGGGCCTCAAGAGGCCGCCCGCGGCCCCCCGCCCCCGTCTACGGCCATACCACCCTGAACGCGCCCGATCTCGTCTGATCTCGGAAGCTAAGCAGGGTCGGGCCTGGTTAGTACTTGGATGGGAGACCGCCTGGGAATACCGGGTGCTGTAGGCTTTTTGCCTCCCGCTGCGCCCGCCTTCTCCTTTACTCGCCCGCGGCGGGAGCCGCCGGCTCCGCCCCCGCCGGGCCGCGCTGCAGGCCCCACCTCCTCAGGCCCCTCCCACCATGGCGCGCGCCGGCGGGGGCGGTCCCCGCCGGCCCGGCCGGCCAGGCGGCCAGAAGGCGGCCCTGGAAGGCAGCCGCACCCCAGACGCTCCCGGGGTGGCTGGCCCGGACCCAGACTCCGCCGCGGGCCCAGTTGCCGTCCTTTCGGCCCGCGAGCCCCTCGACCTGCACCTGGCCGCCCCCACCGGCGCCCAGCCCCGGCGCCGCCACCTGTGTGCCGGTGTGTCCCTCCACAGCTCCCTCCGACAAAAGCCCCGCCCCACCACCACCCCGCCCCTCTGGCGTGTCAACGCGGCCGGGTGCGGGAGCGGGATCGAGGGCAGGGGCCGCTTCCCCGGGCCTGCCGGCCACCAGGGGCGGGGTCCTGAGCTCGGCGGGGGGTGTGGGGGCAAGGGTGGCCTTGCCGGGGCTGAGGGGCCGTGGCGACTCAATGGAGGCTCGCGGTGGCTTCGGGCCGGCTGCTGTCGGGCAGGAGGGCCGGCCCGGGCTGCGGCCGGGCTGCGCCTAGCGCCGCGTGGGCGGGCAGGGCCGATGCCCAAGGGACCGCGGGCCCCGGGCCCTGAAGCCTCCGGGGCCACGTCCCTGTGAGCGACGTGCGGGATCTTGGGCGGGGCGCCAAGCGCCGAAGGGTTTGTTGGGTCAGGGCCGCCCTGGGCTGGGAGGTGGTCGCCAAA
This sequence comes from Pseudorca crassidens, assembly GCF_039906515.1. Classification (NCBI taxonomy): domain Eukaryota; kingdom Metazoa; phylum Chordata; class Mammalia; order Artiodactyla; family Delphinidae; genus Pseudorca; species Pseudorca crassidens. The sequence continues at coordinate 25,277,249 of NC_090314.1, forward strand.
CCCTCCGCCGCCGCCCGATACCCGAGACCTCCGTTCCCCCTGCCTGGGCGGGCGAGGGGGCCCTGCCGGGGCGGGCCGGCCGCCAGGCTGGCGTTAAGGCGCCAGCGCCAGCGAAACTGGTCCTCAAGAGGCAGCCGTCGGCCCCCGCCCCCGTCTACGGCCATACCACCCTGAACGCGCCCGATCTCGTCTGATCTCGGAAGCTAAGCAGGGTCGGGCCTGGTTAGTACTTGGATGGGAGACCGCCTGGGAATACCGGGTGCTGTAGGCTTTTTGCCTCCCGCTCCGCCCGCCTTCTCCTTTACTCGCCCGCGGCGGGGGGGCCGCCGGCTCCGCCCCCGCCGAGCCCCGCTGCAGGCAGTAGGCAAGGTGGTTTACCTGCCCGAGCAGGAAGCTTGGGCGATGGCAGAAGTGGGAAGAAACTCTTGAGCACAGGTTCTTGGGATCCACGGAGCAGCGCATGCACATGCGATGGGTGCCTACACAGCTGGCTTGCTTGTCTGTGGGGAAAGGCGAGATGGGTCAGGGCCTGGGTTCCTGAGGGGCTGAGAATCAAGGCAGGGATAGAAGAAAGGGGACAGGCCCACATCCCCTGAACCCACGCCGGCGCCCACTCACCTTTGTGGAAAATACGATTGAAAAGTGCCCTCAAGAATCTCTTCAGATGCCTCCAGAGTTGAGGGAAGAAGGGGAGAGGGGAGGCCGGGAGCAGGGTGAGCCCTGAAATCCAACCCTTGTCCGGTCACACCCCAGCAGCCCTCCCACCTCAGCCCCTTCAAGACCCCAGGGCTCCCCCAACCGCGCTGCACAGATCCTGCCCTGACCATAGTCACCATGTTGATCCCCACGTTGAGCAAGATGAAGCTGACCGGGATCAGAAGAATTGAGTATCCTTGCTCCTGGCATTTCCTGGGGATGGGGCCAGTGAACGGCTCGGCTCGGTAGTAGTTTCGCTCACCCATGGCCGTTGGTCCCAGGACTGCCTGGGCCCTCTGCCCTCCAGTTTTAACTGGGAGCCAGACTGGGTCATAATGGGGCAGGTGGTGAGGTCACAGTGAGGGAGGGGGATGAAAAGGAGGGCCCAGAGTGGCATTCCCTGGTAACCAGGGTCAGGTAAGCTGAGCCTGGACAGTCAAACAGGGCCCGGTGGCCGGCATACATCCCCTCGAGCGGTCATTCATTCGCTCACCGCCCGCTGACTCACTTGTTCAAATGACACATTGCGTCTCTTGGCCCCTCTTGAGACTAGGAAGACCTTGGCCTCAGAGGCCTGCTGAAGGCCTGGCTGGAGTCCAGAGCCTCAGCCTTCTTCATGCCCTTCACTGGGCCTGGAGCTGGACCTGCCCAGATGTGGAACCTCCCAGTTTGGAAGCAACTTCTTGTATGAGGCTCTCTGTGGACAGGGACAGCTGAGACACAGAGGAGGTGCCCAGAGACCAGGGGTTTGGAGTCTGCAGCTGCAGATGTACTTAGTGCATGGTATAGGACCAGGAGGGGCCTGCTGGCACAACTGTGGCCACTAAACCAAAGGGACCCTCAGGCCAAGAAGGGGACACTGGCTTCTTATTGCAGGAAGCCAAGCGCAGGGACCCAGGCTGGCAGAAGGAGTGGCGCTTCCAAGCCACAGACCACCAATGTTTCCTGGACTCTGGCGCTCTTTATTCCTCTCTCCATGCCCTGCCGCCCCCTGCCCCTGCCCCCATTTGCTGCTGGTAAGTTCATTTTCCCAGTCTGGCTCCCGTGCAGAGAGGGCCTGGAGGCCGAGGTGGAAGGTAGCAGCGAGTTGGCCCACGCTTGGCCCTCCTGCGGTTGCCGCTTCAGCACCAGACTGTCATACACCTGGTAGTTGGCATTGCCTCCCGGGTTCCGGCTGAGTGGCATGAAGGTGGGCGGGGGTGGAGGGTGCTCGGTAGCCTGGACGTCGGGCAGGAGGTCAGAGGGGCGGAGGAGCAGCACTGAGCTGGGAGCCGGGGCCCGCTGGTCCGAGGCCTCGGCCAGTACCGTGAGGGAGGCGGAGGTGGCCACAGGGCGCCGCAAGGGCAGGATCTCAGCCCATTCGGCTGCCGGGTGCCGCACCTCGTGGGGATCGCGGGAGTAATCCAAGTGTCCCGCGGAGGGATGCAGGCTGCGGTTGGACTCGCTGTGAGCACAGCTGGGGAGGCTACGTCTGTGGGCCGGTGGGGTGTCACGCTACCAGGCATCGGGCCGGTAGACCCGAGGCACCAGAGCGGATGGAGGCTCAGAGCCCTCCAGACCCAGACTCCGCCGCGGGCCCAGTTGCCGTCCTTTCGGCCCGCGAGCCCCTCGACCTGCACCTGGCCGCCCCCACCGGCGCCCAGCCCCGGCGCCGCCACCTGTGTGCCGGTGTGTCCCTCCACAGCTCCCTCCGACAAAAGCCCCGCCCCACCACCACCCCGCCCCTCTGGCGTGTCACCGCGGTTGGGTGCGGGAGCGGGATCGAGGGCAGGGGCCGCTTCCCCGGGCCTGCCGGCCACCAGGGGCGGGGTCCTGAGCTCGGCGGGGGGTGTGGGGGCAAGGGTGGCCTTGCCGGGGCTGAGGGGCCGTGGCGACTCAATGGTGGCTCCCGGTGGCTTCGGGCCGGCTGCTGTCGGGCAGGAGGGCCGGCCCGGGCTGCGGCCGGGCTGCGCCTAGCGCCGCGTGGGCGGGCAGGGCCGATGCCCAAGGGACCGCGGGCCCCGGGCCCTGAAGCCTCCGGGGCCACGTCCCTGTGAGCGACGTGCGGGATCTTGGGCGGGGCGCCAAGCGCTGAAGGGTTGGCTGGGTCACGGCCGCCCTGGGCTGGGAGGTGGTCGCCAAACCCTCCGCCGCCGCCCGATACCCGAGACCTCCGTTTCCCCTGCCTGGGCGGGCGAGGGGGCCCTGCCGGGGCGGGCTGGCCGCCAGGCTGGCGTTAAGGCGCCAGCGCCAGCGAAACTGGGCCTCAAGAGGCCGCCCGCGGCCCCCCGCCCCCGTCTACGGCCATACCACCCTGAACGCGCCCGATCTCGTCTGATCTCGGAAGCTAAGCAGGGTCGGGCCTGGTTAGTACTTGGATGGGAGACCGCCTGGGAATACCGGGTGCTGTAGGCTTTTTGCCTCCCGCTCCGCCCGCCTTCTCCTTTACTCGCCCGCGGCGGGGGCCGCCGGCTCCGCCCCCGCCGGGCCGCGCTGCAGGCCCCACCTCCTCAGGCCCCTCCCACCATGGCGCGCGCCGGCGGGGGCGCTCCCCGCCGGCCCGGCCGGCCAGGCGGCCAGAAGGCGGCCCTGGAAGGCAGCCGCACCCCAGACGCTCCCGGGGTGGCTGGCCCGGACCCAGACTCCGCCGCGGGCCCAGTTGCCGTCCTTTCGGCCCGCGAGCCCCTCGACCTGCACCTGGCCGCCCCCACCGGCGCCCAGCCCCGGCGCCGCCACCTGTGTGCCGGTGTGTCCCTCCACAGCTCCCTCCGACAAAAGCCCCGCCCCACCACCACCCCGCCCCTCTGGCGTGTCACCGCGGCCGGGTGCGGGAGCGGGATCGAGGGCAGGGGCCGCTTCCCCGGGCCTGCCGGCCACCAGGGGCGGGGTCCTGAGCTCGGCGGGGGGTGTGGGGGCAAGGGTGGCCTTGCCGGGGCTGAGGGGCCGTGGCGACTCAATGGAGGCTCGCGGTGGCTTCGGGCCGGCTGCTGTCGGGCAGGAGGGCCGGCCCGGGCTGCGGCCGGGCTGCGCCTAGCGCCGCGTGGGCGGGCAGGGCCGATGCCCAAGGGACCGCGGGCCCCGGGCCCTGAAGCCTCCGGGGCCACGTCCCTGTGAGCGACGTGCGGGATCTTGGGCGGGGCGCCAAGCGCCGAAGGGTTTGCTGGGTCAGGGCCGCCCTGGGCTGGGAGGTGGTCGCCAAACCCTCCGCCGCCGCCCGATACCCGAGACCTCCGTTCCCCCTGCCTGGGCGGGCGAGGGGGCCCTGCCGGGACGGGCCGGCCGCCAGGCTGGCGTTAAGGCGCCAGCGCCAGCGAAACTGGTCCTCAAGAGGCAGCCGTCGGCCCCCGCCCCCGTCTACGGCCATACCACCCTGAACGCGCCCGATCTCGTCTGATCTCGGAAGCTAAGCAGGGTCGGGCCTGGTTAGTACTTGGATGGGAGACCGCCTGGGAATACCGGGTGCTGTAGGCTTTTTGCCTCCCGCTCCGCCCGCCTTCTCCTTTACTCGCCCGCGGCGGGGGGGCCGCCGGCTCCGCCCCCGCCGAGCCCCGCTGCAGGCAGTAGGCAAGGTGGTTTACCTGCCCGAGCAGGAAGCTTGGGCGATGGCAGAAGTGGGAAGAAACTCTTGAGCACAGGTTCTTGGGATCCACGGAGCAGCGCATGCACATGCGATGGGTGCCTACACAGCTGGCTTGCTTGTCTGTGGGGAAAGGCGAGATGGGTCAGGGCCTGGGTTCCTGAGGGGCTGAGAATCAAGGCAGGGATAGAAGAAAGGGGACAGGCCCACATCCCCTGAACCCACGCCGGCGCCCACTCACCTTTGTGGAAAATACGATTGAAAAGTGCCCTCAAGAATCTCTTCAGATGCCTCCAGAGTTGAGGGAAGAAGGGGAGGGGGGAGGCCGGGAGCAGGGTGAGCCCTGAAATCCAACCCTTGTCCGGTCACACCCCAGCAGCCCTCCCACCTCAGCCCCTTCAAGACCCCAGGGCGCCCCCAACCGCGCTGCACAGATCCTGCCCTGACCATAGTCACCATGTTGAACCCCACGTTGAGCAAGATGAAGCTGACCGGGATCAGAAGAATTGAGTATCCTTGCTCCTGGCATTTCCTGGGGATGGGGCCAGTGAACGGCTCGGCTCGGTAGTAGTTTCGCTCACCCATGGCCGTTGGTCCCAGGACTGCCTGGGCCCTCTGCCCTCCAGTTTTAACTGGGAGCCAGACTGGGTCATAATGGGGCAGGTGGTGAGGTCACAGTGAGGGAGGGGGATGAAAAGGAGGGCCCAGAGTGGCATTCCCTGGTAACCAGGGTCAGGTAAGCTGAGCCTGGACAGTCAAACAGGGCCCGGTGGCCGGCATACATCCCCTCGAGCGGTCATTCATTCGCTCACCGCCCGCTGACTCACTTGTTCAAATGACACATTGCGTCTCTTGGCCCCTCTTGAGACTAGGAAGACCTTGGCCTCAGAGGCCTGCTGAAGGCCTGGCTGGAGTCCAGAGCCTCAGCCTTCTTCATGCCCTTCACTGGGCCTGGAGCTGGACCTGCCCAGATGTGGAACCTCCCAGTTTGGAAGCAACTTCTTGTATGAGGCTCTCTGTGGACAGGGACAGCTGAGACACAGAGGAGGTGCCCAGAGACCAGGGGTTTGGAGTCTGCAGCTGCAGATGTACTTAGTGCATGGTATAGGACCAGGAGGGGCCTGCTGGCACAACTGTGGCCACTAAACCAAAGGGACCCTCAGGCCAAGAAGGGGACACTGGCTTCTTATTGCAGGAAGCCAAGCGCAGGGACCCAGGCTGGCAGAAGGAGTGGCGCTTCCAAGCCACAGACCACCAATGTTTCCTGGACTCTGGCGCTCTTTATTCCTCTCTCCATGCCCTGCCGCCCCCTGCCCCTGCCCCCATTTGCTGCTGGTAAGTTCATTTTCCCAGTCTGGCTCCCGTGCAGAGAGGGCCTGGAGGCCGAGGTGGAAGGTAGCAGCGAGTTGGCCCACGCTTGGCCCTCCTGCGGTTGCCGCTTCAGCACCAGACTGTCATACACCTGGTAGTTGGCATTGCCTCCCGGGTTCCGGCTGAGTGGCATGAAGGTGGGCGGGGGTGGAGGGTGCTCGGTAGCCTGGACGTCGGGCAGGAGGTGAGAGGGGCGGAGGAGCAGCGCTGAGCTGGGAGCCGGGGCCCGCTGGTCCGAGGCCTCGGCCAGTACCGTGAGGGAGGCGGAGGTGGCCACAGGGCGCCGCAAGGGCAGGATCTCAGCCCATTCGGCCGCCGGGTGCCGCACCTCGTGGGGATCGCGGGAGTAATCCAAGTGTCCCGCGGAGGGATGCAGGCTGCGGTTGGACTCGCTGTGAGCACAGCTGGGGAGGCTACGTCTGTGGGCCGGTGGGGTGTCACGCTATCAGGCGTCGGGCCGGTAGACCCGAGGCACCAGAGCGGATGCAGGCTCAGAGCCTTCCAGACCCAGACTCCGCCGCGGGCCCAGTTGCCGTCCTTTCGGCCCGCGAGCCCCTCGACCTGCACCTGGCCGGCCCCACCGGCGCCCAGCCCCGGCGCCGCCACCTGTGTGCCGGTGTGTCCCTCCACAGCTCCCTCCGACAAAAGCCAAGCCCCCCCACACCCCGCCCCTCTGGCGTGTCACCGCGGCCGGGTGCGGGAGCGGGATCGAGGGCAGGGGCCGCTTCCCGGGGCCTGCCGGCCACCAGGGGCGGGGTCCTGAGCTCGGCGGGGGGTGTGGGGGCAAGGGTGGCCTTGCCGGGGCTGAGGGGCCGTGGCGACTCAATGGTGGCTCCCGGTGGCTTCGGGCCGGCTGCTGTCGGGCAGGAGGGCCGGCCCGGGCTGCGGCCGGTCTGCGCCTAGCGCCGCGTGGGCGGGCAGGGCCGATGCCCAAGGGACCGCGGGCCCCGGGCCCTGAAGCCTCCGGGGCCACGTCCCTGTGAGCGACGTGCGGGATCTTGGGCGGGGCGCCAAGCGCCGAAGGGTTTGCTGGGTCACGGCCGCCCTGGGCTGGGAGGTGGTCGCCAAACCCTCCGCCGCCGCCCGATACCCGAGACCTCCGTTCCCCCTGCCTGGGCGGGCGAGGGGGCCCTGCCGGGGCGGGCCGGCCGCCAGGCTGGCGTTAAGGCGCCAGCGCCAGCGAAACTGGGCCTCAAGAGGCAGCCGTCGGCCCCCGCCCCCGTCTACGGCCATACCACCCTGAACGCGCCCGATCTCGTCTGATCTCGGAAGCTAAGCAGGGTCGGGCCTGGTTAGTACTTAGATGGGAGACCGCCTGGGAATACCGGGTGCTGTAGGCTTTTTGCCTCCCGCTCCGCCCGCCTTCTCCTTTACTCGCCCGCGGCGGGGGGGCCGCCGGCTCCGCCCCCGCCGAGCCCCGCTGCAGGCAGTAGTCAAGGTGGTTTACCTGCCCGAGCAGGAAGCTTGGGCGATGGCAGAAGTGGGAAGAAACTCTTGAGCACAGGTTCTTGGGATCCACGGAGCAGCGCATGCACATGCGATGGGTGCCTACACAGCTGGCTTGCTTGTCTGTGGGGAAAGGCGAGATGGGTCAGGGCCTGGGTTCCTGAGGGGCTGAGAATCAAGGCAGGGATAGAAGAAAGGGGACAGGCCCACATCCCCTGAACCCACGCCGGCGCCCACTCACCTTTGTGGAAAATACGATTGAAAAGTGCCCGCAAGAATCTCTTCAGATGCCTCCAGAGTTGAGGGAAGAAGGGGAGGGGGGAGGCCGGGAGCAGGGTGAGCCCTGAAATCCAACCCTTGTCCGGTCACACCCCAGCAGCCCTCCCACCTCAGCCCCTTCAAGACCCCAGGGCTCCCCCAGCCGCGCTGCACAGATCCTGCCCTGACCATAGTCACCATGTTGATCCCCACGTTGAGCAAGATGAAGCTGACCGGGATCAGAAGAATTGAGTATCCTTGCTCCTGGCATTTCCTGGGGATGGGGCCAGTGAACGGCTCGGCTCGGTAGTAGTTTCGCTCACCCATGGCCGTTGGTCCCAGGACTGCCTGGGCCCTCTGCCCTCCAGTTTTAACTGGGAGCCAGACTGGGTCATAATGGGGCAGGTGGTGAGGTCACAGTGAGGGAGGGGGATGAAAAGGAGGGCCCAGAGTGGCATTCCCTGGTAACCAGGGTCAGGTAAGCTGAGCCTGGACAGTCAAACAGGGCCCGGTGGCCGGCATACATCCCCTCGAGCGGTCATTCATTCGCTCACCGCCCGCTGACTCACTTGTTCAAATGACACATTGCGTCTCTTGGCCCCTCTTGAGACTAGGAAGACCTTGGCCTCAGAGGCCTGCTGAAGGCCTGGCTGGAGTCCAGAGCCTCAGCCTTCTTCATGCCCTTCACTGGGCCTGGAGCTGGACCTGCCCAGATGTGGAACCTCCCAGTTTGGAAGCAACTTCTTGTATGAGGCTCTCTGTGGACAGGGACAGCTGAGACACAGAGGAGGTGCCCAGAGACCAGGGGTTTGGAGTCTGCAGCTGCAGATGTACTTAGTGCATGGTATAGGACCAGGAGGGGCCTGCTGGCACAACTGTGGCCACTAAACCAAAGGGACCCTCAGGCCAAGAAGGGGACACTGGCTTCTTATTGCAGGAAGCCAAGCGCAGGGACCCAGGCTGGCAGAAGGAGTGGCGCTTCCAAGCCACAGACCACCAATGTTTCCTGGACTCTGGCGCTCTTTATTCCTCTCTCCATGCCCTGCCGCCCCCTGCCCCTGCCCCCATTTGCTGCTGGTAAGTTCATTTTCCCAGTCTGGCTCCCGTGCAGAGAGGGCCTGGAGGCCGAGGTGGAAGGTAGCAGCGAGTTGGCCCGCGCTTGGCCCTCCTGCGGTTGCCGCTTCAGCACCAGACTGTCATACACCTGGTAGTTGGCATTGCCTCCCGGGTTCCGGCTGAGTGGCATGAAGGTGGGCGGGGGTGGAGGGTGCTCGGTAGCCTGGATGTCGGGCAGGAGGTGAGAGGGGCGGAGGAGCAGCGCTGAGCTGGGAGCCGGGGCCCGCTGGTCCGAGGCCTCGGCCAGTACCGTGAGGGAGGCGGAGGTGGCCACAGGGCGCCGCAAGGGCAGGATCTCAGCCCATTCGGCCGCCGGGTGCCGCACCTCGTGGGGATCGCTGGAGTAATCCAAGTGTCCCGTGGAGGGATGCAGGCTGCGGTTGGACTCGCTGTGAGCACAGCTGGGGAGGCTACGTCTGTGGGCCGGTGGGGTGTCGCGCTACCAGGCTTCGGGCCGGTAGACCCGAGGCACCAGAGCGGATGGAGGCTCAGAGCCCTCCAGACCCAGACTCCGCCATGGGCCCAGTTGCCGTCCTTTCGGCCCGCGAGCCCCTCGACCTGCATCTGGCCGCCCCCACCGGCGCCCAGCCCCGGGGCCACCACCTGTGTGCCGGTGTGTCCCTCCACAGCTCCCTCCGACAAAAGGCCCGCCCCGCCACCACCCCGCCCCTCTGGCGTGTCACAGCGGCCGGGTGCGGGAGCGGGATCGAGGGCAGGGGCCGCTTCCCCGGGCCTGCCGGCCACCAGGGGCGGGGTCCTGAGCTCGGCGGGGGGGTGTGGGGGCAAGGGTGGCCTTGCCGGGGCTGAGGGGCCGTGGCGACTCAATGGTGGCTCCCGGTGGCTTCGGGCCGGCTGCTGTCGGGCAGGAGGGCCGGCCCGGGCTGCGGCCGGGCTGCGCCTAGCGCCGCGTGGGCGGGCAGGGCCGACGCCCAAGGGACCGCGGTTCCCGGGCCCTGAAGCCTCCGGGGCCACGTCCCTGTGAGCGACGTGCGGGATCTTGGGCGGGGCGCCAAGCGCCGAAGGGTTTGCTGGGTCACGGCCGCCCTGGGCTGGGAGGTGGTCGCCAAACCCTCCGCCGCCGCCCGATACCCGAGACCTCCGTTCCCCCTGCCTGGGCGGGCGAGGGGGCCCTGCCGGGGCGGGCTGGCCGCCAGGCTGGCGTTAAGGCGCCAGCGCCAGCGAAACTGGGCCTCAAGGGGCCGCCCGCGGCCCCCCGCCCCCGTCTACGGCCATACCACCCTGAACGCGCCCGATCTCGTCTGATCTCGGAAGCTAAGCAGGGTCGGGCCTGGTTAGTACTTGGATGGGAGACCGCCTGGGAATACCGGGTGCTGTAGGCTTTTTGCCTCCCGCTCCGCCCGCCTTCTCCTTTACTCGCCCGCGGCGGGGGCCGCCGGCTCCGCCCCCGCCGGGCCCCGGTGCAGGCCCCACCTCCTCAGGCCCCTCCCACCACGGCGCGCGCCGGCGGGGGCGCACCCCGCCGGCCCGGCCGGCCAGGCGGCCAGAAGGCGGCCCTGGAAGGCAGCCGCACCCCAGACGCTCCCGGGGTGGCTGACCCGGACCCAGACTCCGCCGCGGGCCCACTGGCCGTCCTTTCGGCCCGCGAGCCCCTCGACCTGCACCTGGCCGCCGCCACCGGCGCCCAGCCCCGGCGCCGCCACCTGTGTGCGGGTGTGTCCCTCCACAGCTCCCTCCGACAAAAGGCCCGCCCCGCCACCACCCCGCCCCTCTGGCGTGTCACCGCGGCCGGGTGCGGGAGCGGGATCGAGGGCAGGGGCCGCTTCCCCGGGCCTGCCGGCCACCAGGGGCGGGGTCCTGAGCTCGGCGTGGGGGTGTGGGGGCAAGGGTGGCCTTGCCGGGGCTGAGGGGCCGTGGCGACTCAATGGTGGCTCCCGGTGGCTTCGGGCCGGCTGCTGTCGGGCAGGAGGGCCGGCCCGGGCTGCGGCCGGGCTGCGCCTAGCGCCGCGTGGGCGGGCAGGGCCGATGCCCAAGGGACCGCGGGCCCCGGGCCCTGAAGCCTCCGGGGCCACGTCCCTGTGAGCGACGTGCGGGATCTTGGGCGGGGCGCCAAGCGCCGAAGGGTTTGCTGGGTCACGGCCGCCCTGGGCTGGGAGGTGGTCGCCAAACCCTCCGCCACCGCCCGATACCCGAGACCTCCGTTCCCCCTGCCTGGGCGGGCGAGGGGGCCCTGCCGGGGCGGGCCGGCCGCCAGGCTGGCGTTAAGGCGCCAGCGCCAGCGAAACTGGGCCTCAAGAGGCAGCCGTCGGCCCCCGCCCCCGTCTACGGCCATACCACCCTGAACGCGCCCGATCTCGTCTGATCTCGGAAGCTAAGCAGGGTCGGGCCTGGTTAGTACTTGGATGGGAGACCGCCTGGGAATACCGGGTGCTGTAGGCTTTTTGCCTCCCGCTCCGCCCGCCTTCTCCTTTACTCGCCCGCGGCGGGGGGGCCGCCGGCTCCGCCCCCGCCGAGCCCCGCTGCAGGCAGTAGTCAAGGTGGTTTACCTGCCCGAGCAGGAAGCTTGGGCGATGGCAGAAGTGGGAAGAAACTCTTGAGCACAGGTTCTTGGGATCCACGGAGCAGCGCATGCACATGCGATGGGTGCCTACACAGCTGGCTTGCTTGTCTGTGGGGAAAGGCGAGATGGGTCAGGGCCTGGGTTCCTGAGGGGCTGAGAATCAAGGCAGGGATAGAAGAAAGGGGACAGGCCCACATCCCCTGAACCCACGCCGGCGCCCACTCACCTTTGTGGAAAATACGATTGAAAAGTGCCCGCAAGAATCTCTTCAGATGCCTCCAGAGTTGAGGGAAGAAGGGGAGGGGGGAGGCCGGGAGCAGGGTGAGCCCTGAAATCCAACCCTTGTCCGGTCACACCCCAGCAGCCCTCCCACCTCAGCCCCTTCAAGACCCCAGGGCTCCCCCAGCCGCGCTGCACAGATCCTGCCCTGACCATAGTCACCATGTTGATCCCCACGTTGAGCAAGATGAAGCTGACCGGGATCAGAAGAATTGAGTATCCTTGCTCCTGGCATTTCCTGGGGATGGGGCCAGTGAACGGCTCGGCTCGGTAGTAGTTTCGCTCACCCATGGCCGTTGGTCCCAGGACTGCCTGGGCCCTCTGCCCTCCAGTTTTAACTGGGAGCCAGACTGGGTCATAATGGGGCAGGTGGTGAGGTCACAGTGAGGGAGGGGGATGAAAAGGAGGGCCCAGAGTGGCATTCCCTGGTAACCAGGGTCAGGTAAGCTGAGCCTGGACAGTCAAACAGGACCCGGTGGCCGGCATACATCCCCTCGAGCGGTCATTCATTCGCTCACTGCCCGCTGACTCACTTGTTCAAATGACACATTGCGTCTCTTGGCCCCTCTTGAGACTAGGAAGACCTTGGCCTCAGAGGCCTGCTGAAGGCCTGGCTGGAGTCCAGAGCCTCAGCCTTCTTCATGCCCTTCACTGGGCCTGGAGCTGGACCTGCCCAGATGTGGAACCTCCCAGTTTGGAAGCAACTTCTTGTATGAGGCTCTCTGTGGACAGGGACAGCTGAGACACAGAGGAGGTGCCCAGAGACCAGGGGTTTGGAGTCTGCAGCTGCAGATGTACTTAGTGCATGGTATAGGACCAGGAGGGGCCTGCTGGCACAACTGTGGCCACTAAACCAAAGGGACCCTCAGGCCAAGAAGGGGACACTGGCTTCTTATTGCAGGAAGCCAAGCGCAGGGACCCAGGCTGGCAGAAGGAGTGGCGCTTCCAAGCCACAGACCACCAATGTTTCCTGGACTCTGGCGCTCTTTATTCCTCTCTCCATGCCCTGCCGCCCCCTGCCCCTGCCCCCATTTGCTGCTGGTAAGTTCATTTTCCCAGTCTGGCTCCCGTGCAGAGAGGGCCTGGAGGCCGAGGTGGAAGGTAGCAGCGAGTTGGCCCGCGCTTGGCCCTCCTGCGGTTGCCGCTTCAGCACCAGACTGTCATACACCTGGTAGTTGGCATTGCCTCCCGGGTTCCGGCTGAGTGGCATGAAGGTGGGCGGGGGTGGAGGGTGCTCGGTAGCCTGGACGTCGGGCAGGAGGTGAGAGGGGCGGAGGAGAAGCACTGAGCTGGGAGCCGGGGCCCGCTGGTCCGAGGCCTCGGCCAGTACCGTGAGGGAGGCGGAGGTGGCCACAGGGCGCCGCAAGGGCAGGATCTCAGCCCATTCGGCCGCCGGGTGCCGCACCTCGTGGGGATCGCGGGAGTAATCCAAGTGTCCCGCGGAGGGATGCAGGCTGCGGTTGGACTCGCTGTGAGCACAGCTGGGGAGGCTACGTCTGTGGGCCGGTGGGGTGTCACGCTATCAGGCGTCGGGCCGGTAGACCCGAGGCACCAGAGCGGATGCAGGCTCAGAGCCTTCCAGACCCAGACTCCGCCGCGGGCCCAGTTGCCGTCCTTTCGGCCCGCGAGCCCCTCGACCTGCACCTGGCCGGCCCCACCGGCGCCCAGCCCCGGCGCCGCCACCTGTGTGCCGGTGTGTCCCTCCACAGCTCCCTCCGACAAAAGCCAAGCCCCCCCACACCCCGCCCCTCTGGCGTGTCACCGCGGCCGGGTGCGGGAGCGGGATCGAGGGCAGGGGCCGCTTCCCGGGGCCTGCCGGCCACCAGGGGCGGGGTCCTGAGCTCGGCGGGGGGTGTGGGGGCAAGGGTGGCCTTGCCGGGGCTGAGGGGCCGTGGCGACTCAATGGTGGCTCCCGGTGGCTTCGGGCCGGCTGCTGTCGGGCAGGAGGGCCGGCCCGGGCTGCGGCCGGGCTGCGCCTAGCGCCGCGTGGGCGGGCAGGGCCGATGCCCAAGGGACCGCGGGCCCCGGGCCCTGAAGCCTCCGGGGCCACGTCCCTGTGAGCGACGTGCGGGATCTTGGGCGGGGCGCCAAGCGCCGAAGGGTTTGCTGGGTCACGGCCGCCCTGGGCTGGGAGGTGGTCGCCAAACCCTCCGCCGCCGCCCGATACCCGAGACCTCCGTTCCCCCTGCCTGGGCGGGCGAGGGGGCCCTGCCGGGGCGGGCCGGCCGCCAGGCTGGCGTTAAGGCGCCAGCGCCAGCGAAACTGGGCCTCAAGAGGCAGCCGTCGGCCCCCGCCCCCGTCTACGGCCATACCACCCTGAACGCGCCCGATCTCGTCTGATCTCGGAAGCTAAGCAGGGTCGGGCCTGGTTAGTACTTAGATGGGAGACCGCCTGGGAATACCGGGTGCTGTAGGCTTTTTGCCTCCCGCTCCGCCCGCCTTCTCCTTTACTCGCCCGCGGCGGGGGGGCCGCCGGCTCCGCCCCCGCCGAGCCCCGCTGCAGGCAGTAGTCAAGGTGGTTTACCTGCCCGAGCAGGAAGCTTGGGCGATGGCAGAAGTGGGAAGAAACTCTTGAGCACAGGTTCTTGGGATCCACGGAGCAGCGCATGCACATGCGATGGGTGCCTACACAGCTGGCTTGCTTGTCTGTGGGGAAAGGCGAGATGGGTCAGGGCCTGGGTTCCTGAGGGGCTGAGAATCAAGGCAGGGATAGAAGAAAGGGGACAGGCCCACATCCCCTGAACCCACGCCGGCGCCCACTCACCTTTGTGGAAAATACGATTGAAAAGTGCCCGCAAGAATCTCTTCAGATGCCTCCAGAGTTGAGGGAAGAAGGGGAGGGGGGAGGCCGGGAGCAGGGTGAGCCCTGAAATCCAACCCTTGTCCGGTCACACCCCAGCAGCCCTCCCACCTCAGCCCCTTCAAGACCCCAGGGCTCCCCCAGCCGCGCTGCACAGATCCTGCCCTGACCATAGTCACCATGTTGATCCCCACGTTGAGCAAGATGAAGCTGACCGGGATCAGAAGAATTGAGTATCCTTGCTCCTGGCATTTCCTGGGGATGGGGCCAGTGAACGGCTCGGCTCGGTAGTAGTTTCGCTCACCCATGGCCGTTGGTCCCAGGACTGCCTGGGCCCTCTGCCCTCCAGTTTTAACTGGGAGCCAGACTGGGTCATAATGGGGCAGGTGGTGAGGTCACAGTGAGGGAGGGGGATGAAAAGGAGGGCCCAGAGTGGCATTCCCTGGTAACCAGGGTCAGGTAAGCTGAGCCTGGACAGTCAAACAGGGCCCGGTGGCCGGCATACATCCCCTCGAGCGGTCATTCATTCGCTCACCGCCCGCTGACTCACTTGTTCAAATGACACATTGCGTCTCTTGGCCCCTCTTGAGACTAGGAAGACCTTGGCCTCAGAGGCCTGCTGAAGGCCTGGCTGGAGTCCAGAGCCTCAGCCTTCTTCATGCCCTTCACTGGGCCTGGAGCTGGACCTGCCCAGATGTGGAACCTCCCAGTTTGGAAGCAACTTCTTGTATGAGGCTCTCTGTGGACAGGGACAGCTGAGACACAGAGGAGGTGCCCAGAGACCAGGGGTTTGGAGTCTGCAGCTGCAGATGTACTTAGTGCATGGTATAGGACCAGGAGGGGCCTGCTGGCACAACTGTGGCCACTAAACCAAAGGGACCCTCAGGCCAAGAAGGGGACACTGGCTTCTTATTGCAGGAAGCCAAGCGCAGGGACCCAGGCTGGCAGAAGGAGTGGCGCTTCCAAGCCACAGACCACCAATGTTTCCTGGACTCTGGCGCTCTTTATTCCTCTCTCCATGCCCTGCCGCCCCCTGCCCCTGCCCCCATTTGCTGCTGGTAAGTTCATTTTCCCAGTCTGGCTCCCGTGCAGAGAGGGCCTGGAGGCCGAGGTGGAAGGTAGCAGCGAGTTGGCCCGCGCTTGGCCCTCCTGCGGTTGCCGCTTCAGCACCAGACTGTCATACACCTGGTAGTTGGCATTGCCTCCCGGGTTCCGGCTGAGTGGCATGAAGGTGGGCGGGGGTGGAGGGTGCTCGGTAGCCTGGATGTCGGGCAGGAGGTGAGAGGGGCGGAGGAGCAGCGCTGAGCTGGGAGCCGGGGCCCGCTGGTCCGAGGCCTCGGCCAGTACCGTGAGGGAGGCGGAGGTGGCCACAGGGCGCCGCAAGGGCAGGATCTCAGCCCATTCGGCCGCCGGGTGCCGCACCTCGTGGGGATCGCGGGAGTAATCCAAGTGTCCCGTGGAGGGATGCAGGCTGCGGTTGGACTCGCTGTGAGCACAGCTGGGGAGGCTACGTCTGTGGGCCGGTGGGGTGTCGCGCTACCAGGCTTCGGGCCGGTAGACCCGAGGCACCAGAGCGGATGGAGGCTCAGAGCCCTCCAGACCCAGACTCCGCCATGGGCCCAGTTGCCGTCCTTTCGGCCCGCGAGCCCCTCGACCTGCATCTGGCCGCCCCCACCGGCACCCAGCCCCGGCGCCACCACCTGTGTGCCGGTGTGTCCCTCCACAGCTCCCTCCGACAAAAGGCCCGCCCCGCCACCACCCCGCCCCTCTGGCGTGTCACCGCGGCCGGGTGCGGGAGCGGGATCGAGGGCAGGGGCCGCTTCCCCGGGCCTGCCGGCCACCAGGGGCGGGGTCCTGAGCTCGGCGGGGGGGTGTGGGGGCAAGGGTGGCCTTGCCGGGGCTGAGGGGCCGTGGCGACTCAATGGTGGCTCCCGGTGGCTTCGGGCCGGCTGCTGTCGGGCAGGAGGGCCGGCCCGGGCTGCGGCCGGGCTGCGCCTAGCGCCGCGTGGGCGGGCAGGGCCGACGCCCAAGGGACCGCGGTTCCCGGGCCCTGAAGCCTCCGGGGCCACGTCCCTGTGAGCGACGTGCGGGATCTTGGGCGGGGCGCCAAGCGCCGAAGGGTTTGCTGGGTCACGGCCGCCCTGGGCTGGGAGGTGGTCGCCAAACCCTCCGCCGCCGCCCGATACCCGAGACCTCCGTTCCCCCTGCCTGGGCGGGCGAGGGGGCCCTGCCGGGGCGGGCTGGCCGCCAGGCTGGCGTTAAGGCGCCAGCGCCAGCGAAACTGGGCCTCAAGGGGCCGCCCGCGGCCCCCCGCCCCCGTCTACGGCCATACCACCCTGAACGCGCCCGATCTCGTCTGATCTCGGAAGCTAAGCAGGGTCGGGCCTGGTTAGTACTTGGATGGGAGACCGCCTGGGAATACCGGGTGCTGTAGGCTTTTTGCCTCCCGCTCCGCCCGCCTTCTCCTTTACTCGCCCGCGGCGGGGGCCGCCGGCTCCGCCCCCGCCGGGCCCCGCTGCAGGCCCCACCTCCTCAGGCCCCTCCCACCACGGCGCGCGCCGGCGGGGGCGCACCCCGCCGGCCCGGCCGGCCAGGCGGCCAGAAGGCGGCCCTGGAAGGCAGCCGCACCCCAGACGCTCCCGGGGTGGCTGGCCCGGACCCAGACTCCGCCGCGGGCCCACTGGCCGTCCTTTCGGCCCGCGAGCCCCTCGACCTGCACCTGGCCGCCGCCACCGGCGCCCAGCCCCGGCGCCGCCACCTGTGTGCGGGTGTGTCCCTCCACAGCTCCCTCCGACAAAAGGCCCGCCCCGCCACCACCCCGCCCCTCTGGCGTGTCACCGCGGCCGGGTGCGGGAGCGGGATCGAGGGCAGGGGCCGCTTCCCCGGGCCTGCCGGCCACCAGGGGCGGGGTCCTGAGCTCGGCGTGGGGGTGTGGGGGCAAGGGTGGCCTTGCCGGGGCTGAGGGGCCGTGGCGACTCAATGGTGGCTCCCGGTGGCTTCGGGCCGGCTGCTGTCGGGCAGGAGGGCCGGCCCGGGCTGCGGCCGGGCTGCGCCTAGCGCCGCGTGGGCGGGCAGGGCCGATGCCCAAGGGACCGCGGGCCCCGGGCCCTGAAGCCTCCGGGGCCACGTCCCTGTGAGCGACGTGCGGGATCTTGGGCGGGGCGCCAAGCGCCGAAGGGTTTGCTGGGTCACGGCCGCCCTGGGCTGGGAGGTGGTCGCCAAACCCTCCGCCACCGCCCGATACCCGAGACCTCCGTTCCCCCTGCCTGGGCGGGCGAGGGGGCCCTGCCGGGGCGGGCCGGCCGCCAGGCTGGCGTTAAGGCGCCAGCGCCAGCGAAACTGGGCCTCAAGAGGCAGCCGTCGGCCCCTGCCCCCGTCTACGGCCATACCACCCTGAACGCGCCCGATCTCGTCTGATCTCGGAAGCTAAGCAGGGTCGGGCCTGGTTAGTACTTGGATGGGAGACCGCCTGGGAATACCGGGTGCTGTAGGCTTTTTGCCTCCCGCTCCGCCCGCCTTCTCCTTTACTCGCCCGCGGCGGGGGGGCCGCCGGCTCCGCCCCCGCCGAGCCCCGCTGCAGGCAGTAGTCAAGGTGGTTTACCTGCCCGAGCAGGAAGCTTGGGCGATGGCAGAAGTGGGAAGAAACTCTTGAGCACAGGTTCTTGGGATCCACGGAGCAGCGCATGCACATGCGATGGGTGCCTACACAGCTGGCTTGCTTGTCTGTGGGGAAAGGCGAGATGGGTCAGGGCCTGGGTTCCTGAGGGGCTGAGAATCAAGGCAGGGATAGAAGAAAGGGGACAGGCCCACATCCCCTGAACCCACGCCGGCGCCCACTCACCTTTGTGGAAAATACGATTGAAAAGTGCCCGCAAGAATCTCTTCAGATGCCTCCAGAGTTGAGGGAAGAAGGGGAGGGGGGAGGCCGGGAGCAGGGTGAGCCCTGAAATCCAACCCTTGTCCGGTCACACCCCAGCAGCCCTCCCACCTCAGCCCCTTCAAGACCCCAGGGCTCCCCCAGCCGCGCTGCACAGATCCTGCCCTGACCATAGTCACCATGTTGATCCCCACGTTGAGCAAGATGAAGCTGACCGGGATCAGAAGAATTGAGTATCCTTGCTCCTGGCATTTCCTGGGGATGGGGCCAGTGAACGGCTCGGCTCGGTAGTAGTTTCGCTCACCCATGGCCGTTGGTCCCAGGACTGCCTGGGCCCTCTGCCCTCCAGTTTTAACTGGGAGCCAGACTGGGTCATAATGGGGCAGGTGGTGAGGTCACAGTGAGGGAGGGGGATGAAAAGGAGGGCCCAGAGTGGCATTCCCTGGTAACCAGGGTCAGGTAAGCTGAGCCTGGACAGTCAAACAGGGCCCGGTGGCCGGCATACATCCCCTCGAGCGGTCATTCATTCGCTCACCGCCCGCTGACTCACTTGTTCAAATGACACATTGCGTCTCTTGGCCCCTCTTGAGACTAGGAAGACCTTGGCCTCAGAGGCCTGCTGAAGGCCTGGCTGGAGTCCAGAGCCTCAGCCTTCTTCATGCCCTTCACTGGGCCTGGAGCTGGACCTGCCCAGATGTGGAACCTCCCAGTTTGGAAGCAACTTCTTGTATGAGGCTCTCTGTGGACAGGGACAGCTGAGACACAGAGGAGGTGCCCAGAGACCAGGGGTTTGGAGTCTGCAGCTGCAGATGTACTTAGTGCATGGTATAGGACCAGGAGGGGCCTGCTGGCACAACTGTGGCCACTAAACCAAAGGGACCCTCAGGCCAAGAAGGGGACACTGGCTTCTTATTGCAGGAAGCCAAGCGCAGGGACCCAGGCTGGCAGAAGGAGTGGCGCTTCCAAGCCACAGACCACCAATGTTTCCTGGACTCTGGCGCTCTTTATTCCTCTCTCCATGCCCTGCCGCCCCCTGCCCCTGCCCCCATTTGCTGCTGGTAAGTTCATTTTCCCAGTCTGGCTCCCGTGCAGAGAGGGCCTGGAGGCCGAGGTGGAAGGTAGCAGCGAGTTGGCCCGCGCTTGGCCCTCCTGCGGTTGCCGCTTCAGCACCAGACTGTCATACACCTGGTAGTTGGCATTGCCTCCCGGGTTCCGGCTGAGTGGCATGAAGGTGGGCGGGGGTGGAGGGTGCTCGGTAGCCTGGATGTCGGGCAGGAGGTGAGAGGGGCGGAGGAGCAGCGCTGAGCTGGGAGCCGGGGCCCGCTGGTCCGAGGCCTCGGCCAGTACCGTGAGGGAGGCGGAGGTGGCCACAGGGCGCCGCAAGGGCAGGATCTCAGCCCATTCGGCCGCCGGGTGCCGCACCTCGTGGGGATCGCGGGAGTAATCCAAGTGTCCCGTGGAGGGATGCAGGCTGCGGTTGGACTCGCTGTGAGCACAGCTGGGGAGGCTACGTCTGTGGGCCGGTGGGGTGTCGCGCTACCAGGCTTCGGGCCGGTAGACCCGAGGCACCAGAGCGGATGGAGGCTCAGAGCCCTCCAGACCCAGACTCCGCCATGGGCCCAGTTGCCGTCCTTTCGGCCCGCGAGCCCCTCGACCTGCATCTGGCCGCCCCCACCGGCACCCAGCCCCGGCGCCACCACCTGTGTGCCGGTGTGTCCCTCCACAGCTCCCTCCGACAAAAGGCCCGCCCCGCCACCACCCCGCCCCTCTGGCGTGTCACCGCGGCCGGG
Source organism: Pseudorca crassidens (assembly GCF_039906515.1). Lineage (NCBI taxonomy): Eukaryota > Metazoa > Chordata > Mammalia > Artiodactyla > Delphinidae > Pseudorca > Pseudorca crassidens. Next base: position 25,296,956 of record NC_090314.1, read on the forward strand.
TGCGGGAGCGGGATCGAGGGCAGGGGCCGCTTCCCCGGGCCTGCCGGCCACCAGGGGCGGGGTCCTGAGCTCGGCGGGGGGGTGTGGGGGCAAGGGTGGCCTTGCCGGGGCTGAGGGGCCGTGGCGACTCAATGGTGGCTCCCGGTGGCTTCGGGCCGGCTGCTGTCGGGCAGGAGGGCCGGCCCGGGCTGCGGCCGGGCTGCGCCTAGCGCCGCGTGGGCGGGCAGGGCCGACGCCCAAGGGACCGCGGTTCCCGGGCCCTGAAGCCTCCGGGGCCACGTCCCTGTGAGCGACGTGCGGGATCTTGGGCGGGGCGCCAAGCGCCGAAGGGTTTGCTGGGTCACGGCCGCCCTGGGCTGGGAGGTGGTCGCCAAACCCTCCGCCGCCGCCCGATACCCGAGACCTCCGTTCCCCCTGCCTGGGCGGGCGAGGGGGCCCTGCCGGGGCGGGCTGGCCGCCAGGCTGGCGTTAAGGCGCCAGCGCCAGCGAAACTGGGCCTCAAGGGGCCGCCCGCGGCCCCCCGCCCCCGTCTACGGCCATACCACCCTGAACGCGCCCGATCTCGTCTGATCTCGGAAGCTAAGCAGGGTCGGGCCTGGTTAGTACTTGGATGGGAGACCGCCTGGGAATACCGGGTGCTGTAGGCTTTTTGCCTCCCGCTCCGCCCGCCTTCTCCTTTACTCGCCCGCGGCGGGGGCCGCCGGCTCCGCCCCCGCCGGGCCCCGCTGCAGGCCCCACCTCCTCAGGCCCCTCCCACCACGGCGCGCGCCGGCGGGGGCGCACCCCGCCGGCCCGGCCGGCCAGGCGGCCAGAAGGCGGCCCTGGAAGGCAGCCGCACCCCAGACGCTCCCGGGGTGGCTGGCCCGGACCCAGACTCCGCCGCGGGCCCACTGGCCGTCCTTTCGGCCCGCGAGCCCCTCGACCTGCACCTGGCCGCCGCCACCGGCGCCCAGCCCCGGCGCCGCCACCTGTGTGCGGGTGTGTCCCTCCACAGCTCCCTCCGACAAAAGGCCCGCCCCGCCACCACCCCGCCCCTCTGGCGTGTCACCGCGGCCGGGTGCGGGAGCGGGATCGAGGGCAGGGGCCGCTTCCCCGGGCCTGCCGGCCACCAGGGGCGGGGTCCTGAGCTCGGCGTGGGGGTGTGGGGGCAAGGGTGGCCTTGCCGGGGCTGAGGGGCCGTGGCGACTCAATGGTGGCTCCCGGTGGCTTCGGGCCGGCTGCTGTCGGGCAGGAGGGCCGGCCCGGGCTGCGGCCGGGCTGCGCCTAGCGCCGCGTGGGCGGGCAGGGCCGATGCCCAAGGGACCGCGGGCCCCGGGCCCTGAAGCCTCCGGGGCCACGTCCCTGTGAGCGACGTGCGGGATCTTGGGCGGGGCGCCAAGCGCCGAAGGGTTTGCTGGGTCACGGCCGCCCTGGGCTGGGAGGTGGTCGCCAAACCCTCCGCCACCGCCCGATACCCGAGACCTCCGTTCCCCCTGCCTGGGCGGGCGAGGGGGCCCTGCCGGGGCGGGCCGGCCGCCAGGCTGGCGTTAAGGCGCCAGCGCCAGCGAAACTGGTCCTCAAGAGGCAGCCGTCGGCCCCCGCCCCCGTCTACGGCCATACCACCCTGAACGCGCCCGATCTCGTCTGATCTCGGAAGCTAAGCAGGGTCGGGCCTGGTTAGTACTTGGATGGGAGACCGCCTGGGAATACCGGGTGCTGTAGGCTTTTTGCCTCCCGCTCCGCCCGCCTTCTCCTTTACTCGCCCGCGGCGGGGGGGCCGCCGGCTCCGCCCCCGCCGAGCCCCGCTGCAGGCAGTAGTCAAGGTGGTTTACCTGCCCGAGCAGGAAGCTTGGGCGATGGCAGAAGTGGGAAGAAACTCTTGAGCACAGGTTCTTGGGATCCACGGAGCAGCGCATGCACATGCGATGGGTGCCTACACAGCTGGCTTGCTTGTCTGTGGGGAAAGGCGAGATGGGTCAGGGCCTGGGTTCCTGAGGGGCTGAGAATCAAGGCAGGGATAGAAGAAAGGGGACAGGCCCACATCCCCTGAACCCACGCCGGCGCCCACTCACCTTTGTGGAAAATACGATTGAAAAGTGCCCGCAAGAATCTCTTCAGATGCCTCCAGAGTTGAGGGAAGAAGGGGAGGGGGGAGGCCGGGAGCAGGGTGAGCCCTGAAATCCAACCCTTGTCCGGTCACACCCCAGCAGCCCTCCCACCTCAGCCCCTTCAAGACCCCAGGGCTCCCCCAGCCGCGCTGCACAGATCCTGCCCTGACCATAGTCACCATGTTGATCCCCACGTTGAGCAAGATGAAGCTGACCGGGATCAGAAGAATTGAGTATCCTTGCTCCTGGCATTTCCTGGGGATGGGGCCAGTGAACGGCTCGGCTCGGTAGTAGTTTCGCTCACCCATGGCCGTTGGTCCCAGGACTGCCTGGGCCCTCTGCCCTCCAGTTTTAACTGGGAGCCAGACTGGGTCATAATGGGGCAGGTGGTGAGGTCACAGTGAGGGAGGGGGATGAAAAGGAGGGCCCAGAGTGGCATTCCCTGGTAACCAGGGTCAGGTAAGCTGAGCCTGGACAGTCAAACAGGGCCCGGTGGCCGGCATACATCCCCTCGAGCGGTCATTCATTCGCTCACCGCCCGCTGACTCACTTGTTCAAATGACACATTGCGTCTCTTGGCCCCTCTTGAGACTAGGAAGACCTTGGCCTCAGAGGCCTGCTGAAGGCCTGGCTGGAGTCCAGAGCCTCAGCCTTCTTCATGCCCTTCACTGGGCCTGGAGCTGGACCTGCCCAGATGTGGAACCTCCCAGTTTGGAAGCAACTTCTTGTATGAGGCTCTCTGTGGACAGGGACAGCTGAGACACAGAGGAGGTGCCCAGAGACCAGGGGTTTGGAGTCTGCAGCTGCAGATGTACTTAGTGCATGGTATAGGACCAGGAGGGGCCTGCTGGCACAACTGTGGCCACTAAACCAAAGGGACCCTCAGGCCAAGAAGGGGACACTGGCTTCTTATTGCAGGAAGCCAAGCGCAGGGACCCAGGCTGGCAGAAGGAGTGGCGCTTCCAAGCCACAGACCACCAATGTTTCCTGGACTCTGGCGCTCTTTATTCCTCTCTCCATGCCCTGCCGCCCCCTGCCCCTGCCCCCATTTGCTGCTGGTAAGTTCATTTTCCCAGTCTGGCTCCCGTGCAGAGAGGGCCTGGAGGCCGAGGTGGAAGGTAGCAGCGAGTTGGCCCGCGCTTGGCCCTCCTGCGGTTGCCGCTTCAGCACCAGACTGTCATACACCTGGTAGTTGGCATTGCCTCCCGGGTTCCGGCTGAGTGGCATGAAGGTGGGCGGGGGTGGAGGGTGCTCGGTAGCCTGGATGTCGGGCAGGAGGTGAGAGGGGCGGAGGAGCAGCGCTGAGCTGGGAGCCGGGGCCCGCTGGTCCGAGGCCTCGGCCAGTACCGTGAGGGAGGCGGAGGTGGCCACAGGGCGCCGCAAGGGCAGGATCTCAGCCCATTCGGCCGCCGGGTGCCGCACCTCGTGGGGATCGCTGGAGTAATCCAAGTGTCCCGTGGAGGGATGCAGGCTGCGGTTGGACTCGCTGTGAGCACAGCTGGGGAGGCTACGTCTGTGGGCCGGTGGGGTGTCGCGCTACCAGGCTTCGGGCCGGTAGACCCGAGGCACCAGAGCGGATGGAGGCTCAGAGCCCTCCAGACCCAGACTCCGCCATGGGCCCAGTTGCCATCCTTTCGGCCCGCGAGCCCCTCGACCTGCATCTGGCCGCCCCCACCGGCGCCCAGCCCCGGGGCCACCACCTGTGTGCCGGTGTGTCCCTCCACAGCTCCCTCCGACAAAAGGCCCGCCCCGCCACCACCCCGCCCCTCTGGCGTGTCACAGCGGCCGGGTGCGGGAGCGGGATCGAGGGCAGGGGCCGCTTCCCCGGGCCTGCCGGCCACCAGGGGCGGGGTCCTGAGCTCGGCGGGGGGGTGTGGGGGCAAGGGTGGCCTTGCCGGGGCTGAGGGGCCGTGGCGACTCAATGGTGGCTCCCGGTGGCTTCGGGCCGGCTGCTGTCGGGCAGGAGGGCCGGCCCGGGCTGCGGCCGGGCTGCGCCTAGCGCCGCGTGGGCGGGCAGGGCCGACGCCCAAGGGACCGCGGTTCCCGGGCCCTGAAGCCTCCGGGGCCACGTCCCTGTGAGCGACGTGCGGGATCTTGGGCGGGGCGCCAAGCGCCGAAGGGTTTGCTGGGTCACGGCCGCCCTGGGCTGGGAGGTGGTCGCCAAACCCTCCGCCGCCGCCCGATACCCGAGACCTCCGTTCCCCCTGCCTGGGCGGGCGAGGGGGCCCTGCCGGGGCGGGCTGGCCGCCAGGCTGGCGTTAAGGCGCCAGCGCCAGCGAAACTGGGCCTCAAGGGGCCGCCCGCGGCCCCCCGCCCCCGTCTACGGCCATACCACCCTGAACGCGCCCGATCTCGTCTGATCTCGGAAGCTAAGCAGGGTCGGGCCTGGTTAGTACTTGGATGGGAGACCGCCTGGGAATACCGGGTGCTGTAGGCTTTTTGCCTCCCGCTCCGCCCGCCTTCTCCTTTACTCGCCCGCGGCGGGGGCCGCCGGCTCCGCCCCCGCCGGGCCCCGCTGCAGGCCCCACCTCCTCAGGCCCCTCCCACCACGGCGCGCGCCGGCGGGGGCGCACCCCGCCGGCCCGGCCGGCCAGGCGGCCAGAAGGCGGCCCTGGAAGGCAGCCGCACCCCAGACGCTCCCGGGGTGGCTGGCCCGGACCCAGACTCCGCCGCGGGCCCACTGGCCGTCCTTTCGGCCCGCGAGCCCCTCGACCTGCACCTGGCCGCCGCCACCGGCGCCCAGCCCCGGCGCCGCCACCTGTGTGCGGGTGTGTCCCTCCACAGCTCCCTCCGACAAAAGGCCCGCCCCGCCACCACCCCGCCCCTCTGGCGTGTCACCGCGGCCGGGTGCGGGAGCGGGATCGAGGGCAGGGGCCGCTTCCCCGGGCCTGCCGGCCACCAGGGGCGGGGTCCTGAGCTCGGCGTGGGGGTGTGGGGGCAAGGGTGGCCTTGCCGGGGCTGAGGGGCCGTGGCGACTCAATGGTGGCTCCCGGTGGCTTCGGGCCGGCTGCTGTCGGGCAGGAGGGCCGGCCCGGGCTGCGGCCGGGCTGCGCCTAGCGCCGCGTGGGCGGGCAGGGCCGATGCCCAAGGGACCGCGGGCCCCGGGCCCTGAAGCCTCCGGGGCCACGTCCCTGTGAGCGACGTGCGGGATCTTGGGCGGGGCGCCAAGCGCCGAAGGGTTTGCTGGGTCACGGCCGCCCTGGGCTGGGAGGTGGTCGCCAAACCCTCCGCCACCGCCCGATACCCGAGACCTCCGTTCCCCCTGCCTGGGCGGGCGAGGGGGCCCTGCCGGGGCGGGCCGGCCGCCAGGCTGGCGTTAAGGCGCCAGCGCCAGCGAAACTGGGCCTCAAGAGGCAGCCGTCGGCCCCTGCCCCCGTCTACGGCCATACCACCCTGAACGCGCCCGATCTCGTCTGATCTCGGAAGCTAAGCAGGGTCGGGCCTGGTTAGTACTTGGATGGGAGACCGCCTGGGAATACCGGGTGCTGTAGGCTTTTTGCCTCCCGCTCCGCCCGCCTTCTCCTTTACTCGCCCGCGGCGGGGGGGCCGCCGGCTCCGCCCCCGCCGAGCCCCGCTGCAGGCAGTAGTCAAGGTGGTTTACCTGCCCGAGCAGGAAGCTTGGGCGATGGCAGAAGTGGGAAGAAACTCTTGAGCACAGGTTCTTGGGATCCACGGAGCAGCGCATGCACATGCGATGGGTGCCTACACAGCTGGCTTGCTTGTCTGTGGGGAAAGGCGAGATGGGTCAGGGCCTGGGTTCCTGAGGGGCTGAGAATCAAGGCAGGGATAGAAGAAAGGGGACAGGCCCACATCCCCTGAACCCACGCCGGCGCCCACTCACCTTTGTGGAAAATACGATTGAAAAGTGCCCGCAAGAATCTCTTCAGATGCCTCCAGAGTTGAGGGAAGAAGGGGAGGGGGGAGGCCGGGAGCAGGGTGAGCCCTGAAATCCAACCCTTGTCCGGTCACACCCCAGCAGCCCTCCCACCTCAGCCCCTTCAAGACCCCAGGGCTCCCCCAGCCGCGCTGCACAGATCCTGCCCTGACCATAGTCACCATGTTGATCCCCACGTTGAGCAAGATGAAGCTGACCGGGATCAGAAGAATTGAGTATCCTTGCTCCTGGCATTTCCTGGGGATGGGGCCAGTGAACGGCTCGGCTCGGTAGTAGTTTCGCTCACCCATGGCCGTTGGTCCCAGGACTGCCTGGGCCCTCTGCCCTCCAGTTTTAACTGGGAGCCAGACTGGGTCATAATGGGGCAGGTGGTGAGGTCACAGTGAGGGAGGGGGATGAAAAGGAGGGCCCAGAGTGGCATTCCCTGGTAACCAGGGTCAGGTAAGCTGAGCCTGGACAGTCAAACAGGGCCCGGTGGCCGGCATACATCCCCTCGAGCGGTCATTCATTCGCTCACCGCCCGCTGACTCACTTGTTCAAATGACACATTGCGTCTCTTGGCCCCTCTTGAGACTAGGAAGACCTTGGCCTCAGAGGCCTGCTGAAGGCCTGGCTGGAGTCCAGAGCCTCAGCCTTCTTCATGCCCTTCACTGGGCCTGGAGCTGGACCTGCCCAGATGTGGAACCTCCCAGTTTGGAAGCAACTTCTTGTATGAGGCTCTCTGTGGACAGGGACAGCTGAGACACAGAGGAGGTGCCCAGAGACCAGGGGTTTGGAGTCTGCAGCTGCAGATGTACTTAGTGCATGGTATAGGACCAGGAGGAGCCTGCTGGCACAACTGTGGCCACTAAACCAAAGGGTCCCTCAGGCCAAGAAGGGGACACTGGCTTCTTATTGCAGGAAGCCAAGCGCAGGGACCCAGGCTGGCAGAAGGAGTGGCGCTTCCAAGCCACAGACCACCAATGTTTCCTGGACTCTGGCGCTCTTTATTCCTCTCTCCATGCCCTGCCGCCCCCTGCCCCTGCCCCCATTTGCTGCTGGTAAGTTCATTTTCCCAGTCTGGCTCCCGTGCAGAGAGGGCCTGGAGGCCGAGGTGGAAGGTAGCAGCGAGTTGGCCCGCGCTTGGCCCTCCTGCGGTTGCCGCTTCAGCACCAGACTGTCATACACCTGGTAGTTGGCATTGCCTCCCGGGTTCCGGCTGAGTGGCATGAAGGTGGGCGGGGGTGGAGGGTGCTCGGTAGCCTGGATGTCGGGCAGGAGGTGAGAGGGGCGGAGGAGCAGCGCTGAGCTGGGAGCCGGGGCCCGCTGGTCCGAGGCCTCGGCCAGTACCGTGAGGGAGGCGGAGGTGGCCACAGGGCGCCGCAAGGGCAGGATCTCAGCCCATTCGGCCGCCGGGTGCCGCACCTCGTGGGGATCGCTGGAGTAATCCAAGTGTCCCGTGGAGGGATGCAGGCTGCGGTTGGACTCGCTGTGAGCACAGCTGGGGAGGCTACGTCTGTGGGCCGGTGGGGTGTCGCGCTACCAGGCTTCGGGCCGGTAGACCCGAGGCACCAGAGCGGATGGAGGCTCAGAGCCCTCCAGACCCAGACTCCGCCATGGGCCCAGTTGCCGTCCTTTCGGCCCGCGAGCCCCTCGACCTGCATCTGGCCGCCCCCACCGGCGCCCAGCCCCGGGGCCACCACCTGTGTGCCGGTGTGTCCCTCCACAGCTCCCTCCGACAAAAGGCCCGCCCCGCCACCACCCCGCCCCTCTGGCGTGTCACAGCGGCCGGGTGCGGGAGCGGGATCGAGGGCAGGGGCCGCTTCCCCGGGCCTGCCGGCCACCAGGGGCGGGGTCCTGAGCTCGGCGGGGGGGTGTGGGGGCAAGGGTGGCCTTGCCGGGGCTGAGGGGCCGTGGCGACTCAATGGTGGCTCCCGGTGGCTTCGGGCCGGCTGCTGTCGGGCAGGAGGGCCGGCCCGGGCTGCGGCCGGGCTGCGCCTAGCGCCGCGTGGGCGGGCAGGGCCGACGCCCAAGGGACCGCGGTTCCCGGGCCCTGAAGCCTCCGGGGCCACGTCCCTGTGAGCGACGTGCGGGATCTTGGGCGGGGCGCCAAGCGCCGAAGGGTTTGCTGGGTCACGGCCGCCCTGGGCTGGGAGGTGGTCGCCAAACCCTCCGCCGCCGCCCGATACCCGAGACCTCCGTTACCCCTGCCTGGGCGGGCGAGGGGGCCCTGCCGGGGCGGGCTGGCCGCCAGGCTGGCGTTAAGGCGCCAGCGCCAGCGAAACTGGGCCTCAAGGGGCCGCCCGCGGCCCCCCGCCCCCGTCTACGGCCATACCACCCTGAACGCGCCCGATCTCGTCTGATCTCGGAAGCTAAGCAGGGTCGGGCCTGGTTAGTACTTGGATGGGAGACCGCCTGGGAATACCGGGTGCTGTAGGCTTTTTGCCTCCCGCTCCGCCCGCCTTCTCCTTTACTCGCCCGCGGCGGGGGCCGCCGGCTCCGCCCCCGCCGGGCCCCGGTGCAGGCCCCACCTCCTCAGGCCCCTCCCACCACGGCGCGCGCCGGCGGGGGCGCACCCCGCCGGCCCGGCCGGCCAGGCGGCCAGAAGGCGGCCCTGGAAGGCAGCCGCACCCCAGACGCTCCCGGGGTGGCTGACCCGGACCCAGACTCCGCCGCGGGCCCACTGGCCGTCCTTTCGGCCCGCGAGCCCCTCGACCTGCACCTGGCCGCCGCCACCGGCGCCCAGCCCCGGCGCCGCCACCTGTGTGCGGGTGTGTCCCTCCACAGCTCCCTCCGACAAAAGGCCCGCCCCGCCACCACCCCGCCCCTCTGGCGTGTCACCGCGGCCGGGTGCGGGAGCGGGATCGAGGGCAGGGGCCGCTTCCCCGGGCCTGCCGGCCACCAGGGGCGGGGTCCTGAGCTCGGCGGGGGGTGTGGGGGCAAGGGTGGCCTTGCCGGGGCTGAGGGGCCGTGGCGACTCAATGGTGGCTCCCGGTGGCTTCGGGCCGGCTGCTGTCGGGCAGGAGGGCCGGCCCGGGCTGCGGCCGGTCTGCGCCTAGCGCCGCGTGGGCGGGCAGGGCCGATGCCCAAGGGACCGCGGGCCCCGGGCCCTGAAGCCTCCGGGGCCACGTCCCTGTGAGCGACGTGCGGGATCTTGGGCGGGGCGCCAAGCGCCGAAGGGTTTGCTGGGTCACGGCCGCCCTGGGCTGGGAGGTGGTCGCCAAACCCTCCGCCGCCGCCCGATACCCGAGACCTCCGTTCCCCCTGCCTGGGCGGGCGAGGGGGCCCTGCCGGGGCGGGCCGGCCGCCAGGCTGGCGTTAAGGCGCCAGCGCCAGCGAAACTGGGCCTCAAGAGGCAGCCGTCGGCCCCCGCCCCCGTCTACGGCCATACCACCCTGAACGCGCCCGATCTCGTCTGATCTCGGAAGCTAAGCAGGGTCGGGCCTGGTTAGTACTTGGATGGGAGACCGCCTGGGAATACCGGGTGCTGTAGGCTTTTTGCCTCCCGCTCCGCCCGCCTTCTCCTTTACTCGCCCGCGGCGGGGGGGCCGCCGGCTCCGCCCCCGCCGAGCCCCGCTGCAGGCAGTAGTCAAGGTGGTTTACCTGCCCGAGCAGGAAGCTTGGGCGATGGCAGAAGTGGGAAGAAACTCTTGAGCACAGGTTCTTGGGATCCACGGAGCAGCGCATGCACATGCGATGGGTGCCTACACAGCTGGCTTGCTTGTCTGTGGGGAAAGGCGAGATGGGTCAGGGCCTGGGTTCCTGAGGGGCTGAGAATCAAGGCAGGGATAGAAGAAAGGGGACAGGCCCACATCCCCTGAACCCACGCCGGCGCCCACTCACCTTTGTGGAAAATACGATTGAAAAGTGCCCGCAAGAATCTCTTCAGATGCCTCCAGAGTTGAGGGAAGAAGGGGAGGGGGGAGGCCGGGAGCAGGGTGAGCCCTGAAATCCAACCCTTGTCCGGTCACACCCCAGCAGCCCTCCCACCTCAGCCCCTTCAAGACCCCAGGGCTCCCCCAGCCGCGCTGCACAGATCCTGCCCTGACCATAGTCACCATGTTGATCCCCACGTTGAGCAAGATGAAGCTGACCGGGATCAGAAGAATTGAGTATCCTTGCTCCTGGCATTTCCTGGGGATGGGGCCAGTGAACGGCTCGGCTCGGTAGTAGTTTCGCTCACCCATGGCCGTTGGTCCCAGGACTGCCTGGGCCCTCTGCCCTCCAGTTTTAACTGGGAGCCAGACTGGGTCATAATGGGGCAGGTGGTGAGGTCACAGTGAGGGAGGGGGATGAAAAGGAGGGCCCAGAGTGGCATTCCCTGGTAACCAGGGTCAGGTAAGCTGAGCCTGGACAGTCAAACAGGGCCCGGTGGCCGGCATACATCCCCTCGAGCGGTCATTCATTCGCTCACCGCCCGCTGACTCACTTGTTCAAATGACACATTGCGTCTCTTGGCCCCTCTTGAGACTAGGAAGACCTTGGCCTCAGAGGCCTGCTGAAGGCCTGGCTGGAGTCCAGAGCCTCAGCCTTCTTCATGCCCTTCACTGGGCCTGGAGCTGGACCTGCCCAGATGTGGAACCTCCCAGTTTGGAAGCAACTTCTTGTATGAGGCTCTCTGTGGACAGGGACAGCTGAGACACAGAGGAGGTGCCCAGAGACCAGGGGTTTGGAGTCTGCAGCTGCAGATGTACTTAGTGCATGGTATAGGACCAGGAGGGGCCTGCTGGCACAACTGTGGCCACTAAACCAAAGGGACCCTCAGGCCAAGAAGGGGACACTGGCTTCTTATTGCAGGAAGCCAAGCGCAGGGACCCAGGCTGGCAGAAGGAGTGGCGCTTCCAAGCCACAGACCACCAATGTTTCCTGGACTCTGGCGCTCTTTATTCCTCTCTCCATGCCCTGCCGCCCCCTGCCCCTGCCCCCATTTGCTGCTGGTAAGTTCATTTTCCCAGTCTGGCTCCCGTGCAGAGAGGGCCTGGAGGCCGAGGTGGAAGGTAGCAGCGAGTTGGCCCGCGCTTGGCCCTCCTGCGGTTGCCGCTTCAGCACCAGACTGTCATACACCTGGTAGTTGGCATTGCCTCCCGGGTTCCGGCTGAGTGGCATGAAGGTGGGCGGGGGTGGAGGGTGCTCGGTAGCCTGGATGTCGGGCAGGAGGTGAGAGGGGCGGAGGAGCAGCGCTGAGCTGGGAGCCGGGGCCCGCTGGTCCGAGGCCTCGGCCAGTACCGTGAGGGAGGCGGAGGTGGCCACAGGGCGCCGCAAGGGCAGGATCTCAGCCCATTCGGCCGCCGGGTGCCGCACCTCGTGGGGATCGCGGGAGTAATCCAAGTGTCCCGTGGAGGGATGCAGGCTGCGGTTGGACTCGCTGTGAGCACAGCTGGGGAGGCTACGTCTGTGGGCCGGTGGGGTGTCGCGCTACCAGGCTTCGGGCCGGTAGACCCGAGGCACCAGAGCGGATGGAGGCTCAGAGCCCTCCAGACCCAGACTCCGCCATGGGCCCAGTTGCCGTCCTTTCGGCCCGCGAGCCCCTCGACCTGCATCTGGCCGCCCCCACCGGCACCCAGCCCCGGCGCCACCACCTGTGTGCCGGTGTGTCCCTCCACAGCTCCCTCCGACAAAAGGCCCGCCCCGCCACCACCCCGCCCCTCTGGCGTGTCACCGCGGCCGGGTGCGGGAGCGGGATCGAGGGCAGGGGCCGCTTCCCCGGGCCTGCCGGCCACCAGGGGCGGGGTCCTGAGCTCGGCGGGGGGGTGTGGGGGCAAGGGTGGCCTTGCCGGGGCTGAGGGGCCGTGGCGACTCAATGGTGGCTCCCGGTGGCTTCGGGCCGGCTGCTGTCGGGCAGGAGGGCCGGCCCGGGCTGCGGCCGGGCTGCGCCTAGCGCCGCGTGGGCGGGCAGGGCCGACGCCCAAGGGACCGCGGTTCCCGGGCCCTGAAGCCTCCGGGGCCACGTCCCTGTGAGCGACGTGCGGGATCTTGGGCGGGGCGCCAAGCGCCGAAGGGTTTGCTGGGTCACGGCCGCCCTGGGCTGGGAGGTGGTCGCCAAACCCTCCGCCGCCGCCCGATACCCGAGACCTCCGTTCCCCCTGCCTGGGCGGGCGAGGGGGCCCTGCCGGGGCGGGCTGGCCGCCAGGCTGGCGTTAAGGCGCCAGCGCCAGCGAAACTGGGCCTCAAGGGGCCGCCCGCGGCCCCCCGCCCCCGTCTATGGCCATACCACCCTGAACGCGCCCGATCTCGTCTGATCTCGGAAGCTAAGCAGGGTCGGGCCTGGTTAGTACTTGGATGGGAGACCGCCTGGGAATACCGGGTGCTGTAGGCTTTTTGCCTCCCGCTCCGCCCGCCTTCTCCTTTACTCGCCCGCGGCGGGGGCCGCCGGCTCCGCCCCCGCCGGGCCCCGCTGCAGGCCCCACCTCCTCAGGCCCCTCCCACCACGGCGCGCGCCGGCGGGGGCGCACCCCGCCGGCCCGGCCGGCCAGGCGGCCAGAAGGCGGCCCTGGAAGGCAGCCGCACCCCAGACGCTCCCGGGGTGGCTGGCCCGGACCCAGACTCCGCCGCGGGCCCACTGGCCGTCCTTTCGGCCCGCGAGCCCCTCGACCTGCACCTGGCCGCCGCCACCGGCGCCCAGCCCCGGCGCCGCCACCTGTGTGCGGGTGTGTCCCTCCACAGCTCCCTCCGACAAAAGGCCCGCCCCGCCACCACCCCGCCCCTCTGGCGTGTCACCGCGGCCGGGTGCGGGAGCGGGATCGAGGGCAGGGGCCGCTTCCCCGGGCCTGCCGGCCACCAGGGGCGGGGTCCTGAGCTCGGCGTGGGGGTGTGGGGGCAAGGGTGGCCTTGCCGGGGCTGAGGGGCCGTGGCGACTCAATGGTGGCTCCCGGTGGCTTCGGGCCGGCTGCTGTCGGGCAGGAGGGCCGGCCCGGGCTGCGGCCGGGCTGCGCCTAGCGCCGCGTGGGCGGGCAGGGCCGATGCCCAAGGGACCGCGGGCCCCGGGCCCTGAAGCCTCCGGGGCCACGTCCCTGTGAGCGACGTGCGGGATCTTGGGCGGGGCGCCAAGCGCCGAAGGGTTTGCTGGGTCACGGCCGCCCTGGGCTGGGAGGTGGTCGCCAAACCCTCCGCCACCGCCCGATACCCGAGACCTCCGTTCCCCCTGCCTGGGCGGGCGAGGGGGCCCTGCCGGGGCGGGCCGGCCGCCAGGCTGGCGTTAAGGCGCCAGCGCCAGCGAAACTGGGCCTCAAGAGGCAGCCGTCGGCCCCTGCCCCCGTCTACGGCCATACCACCCTGAACGCGCCCGATCTCGTCTGATCTCGGAAGCTAAGCAGGGTCGGGCCTGGTTAGTACTTGGATGGGAGACCGCCTGGGAATACCGGGTGCTGTAGGCTTTTTGCCTCCCGCTCCGCCCGCCTTCTCCTTTACTCGCCCGCGGCGGGGGGGCCGCCGGCTCCGCCCCCGCCGAGCCCCGCTGCAGGCAGTAGTCAAGGTGGTTTACCTGCCCGAGCAGGAAGCTTGGGCGATGGCAGAAGTGGGAAGAAACTCTTGAGCACAGGTTCTTGGGATCCACGGAGCAGCGCATGCACATGCGATGGGTGCCTACACAGCTGGCTTGCTTGTCTGTGGGGAAAGGCGAGATGGGTCAGGGCCTGGGTTCCTGAGGGGCTGAGAATCAAGGCAGGGATAGAAGAAAGGGGACAGGCCCACATCCCCTGAACCCACGCCGGCGCCCACTCACCTTTGTGGAAAATACGATTGAAAAGTGCCCGCAAGAATCTCTTCAGATGCCTCCAGAGTTGAGGGAAGAAGGGGAGGGGGGAGGCCGGGAGCAGGGTGAGCCCTGAAATCCAACCCTTGTCCGGTCACACCCCAGCAGCCCTCCCACCTCAGCCCCTTCAAGACCCCAGGGCTCCCCCAGCCGCGCTGCACAGATCCTGCCCTGACCATAGTCACCATGTTGATCCCCACGTTGAGCAAGATGAAGCTGACCGGGATCAGAAGAATTGAGTATCCTTGCTCCTGGCATTTCCTGGGGATGGGGCCAGTGAACGGCTCGGCTCGGTAGTAGTTTCGCTCACCCATGGCCGTTGGTCCCAGGACTGCCTGGGCCCTCTGCCCTCCAGTTTTAACTGGGAGCCAGACTGGGTCATAATGGGGCAGGTGGTGAGGTCACAGTGAGGGAGGGGGATGAAAAGGAGGGCCCAGAGTGGCATTCCCTGGTAACCAGGGTCAGGTAAGCTGAGCCTGGACAGTCAAACAGGGCCCGGTGGCCGGCATACATCCCCTCGAGCGGTCATTCATTCGCTCACCGCCCGCTGACTCACTTGTTCAAATGACACATTGCGTCTCTTGGCCCCTCTTGAGACTAGGAAGACCTTGGCCTCAGAGGCCTGCTGAAGGCCTGGCTGGAGTCCAGAGCCTCAGCCTTCTTCATGCCCTTCACTGGGCCTGGAGCTGGACCTGCCCAGATGTGGAACCTCCCAGTTTGGAAGCAACTTCTTGTATGAGGCTCTCTGTGGACAGGGACAGCTGAGACACAGAGGAGGTGCCCAGAGACCAGGGGTTTGGAGTCTGCAGCTGCAGATGTACTTAGTGCATGGTATAGGACCAGGAGGGGCCTGCTGGCACAACTGTGGCCACTAAACCAAAGGGACCCTCAGGCCAAGAAGGGGACACTGGCTTCTTATTGCAGGAAGCCAAGCGCAGGGACCCAGGCTGGCAGAAGGAGTGGCGCTTCCAAGCCACAGACCACCAATGTTTCCTGGACTCTGGCGCTCTTTATTCCTCTCTCCATGCCCTGCCGCCCCCTGCCCCTGCCCCCATTTGCTGCTGGTAAGTTCATTTTCCCAGTCTGGCTCCCGTGCAGAGAGGGCCTGGAGGCCGAGGTGGAAGGTAGCAGCGAGTTGGCCCGCGCTTGGCCCTCCTGCGGTTGCCGCTTCAGCACCAGACTGTCATACACCTGGTAGTTGGCATTGCCTCCCGGGTTCCGGCTGAGTGGCATGAAGGTGGGCGGGGGTGGAGGGTGCTCGGTAGCCTGGATGTCGGGCAGGAGGTGAGAGGGGCGGAGGAGCAGCGCTGAGCTGGGAGCCGGGGCCCGCTGGTCCGAGGCCTCGGCCAGTACCGTGAGGGAGGCGGAGGTGGCCACAGGGCGCCGCAAGGGCAGGATCTCAGCCCATTCGGCCGCCGGGTGCCGCACCTCGTGGGGATCGCGGGAGTAATCCAAGTGTCCCGTGGAGGGATGCAGGCTGCGGTTGGACTCGCTGTGAGCACAGCTGGGGAGGCTACGTCTGTGGGCCGGTGGGGTGTCGCGCTACCAGGCTTCGGGCCGGTAGACCCGAGGCACCAGAGCGGATGGAGGCTCAGAGCCCTCCAGACCCAGACTCCGCCATGGGCCCAGTTGCCGTCCTTTCGGCCCGCGAGCCCCTCGACCTGCATCTGGCCGCCCCCACCGGCACCCAGCCCCGGCGCCACCACCTGTGTGCCGGTGTGTCCCTCCACAGCTCCCTCCGACAAAAGGCCCGCCCCGCCACCACCCCGCCCCTCTGGCGTGTCACCGCGGCCGGGTGCGGGAGCGGGATCGAGGGCAGGGGCCGCTTCCCCGGGCCTGCCGGCCACCAGGGGCGGGGTCCTGAGCTCGGCGGGGGGGTGTGGGGGCAAGGGTGGCCTTGCCGGGGCTGAGGGGCCGTGGCGACTCAATGGTGGCTCCCGGTGGCTTCGGGCCGGCTGCTGTCGGGCAGGAGGGCCGGCCCGGGCTGCGGCCGGGCTGCGCCTAGCGCCGCGTGGGCGGGCAGGGCCGACGCCCAAGGGACCGCGGTTCCCGGGCCCTGAAGCCTCCGGGGCCACGTCCCTGTGAGCGACGTGCGGGATCTTGGGCGGGGCGCCAAGCGCCGAAGGGTTTGCTGGGTCACGGCCGCCCTGGGCTGGGAGGTGGTCGCCAAACCCTCCGCCGCCGCCCGATACCCGAGACCTCCGTTCCCCCTGCCTGGGCGGGCGAGGGGGCCCTGCCGGGGCGGGCTGGCCGCCAGGCTGGCGTTAAGGCGCCAGCGCCAGCGAAACTGGGCCTCAAGGGGCCGCCCGCGGCCCCCCGCCCCCGTCTACGGCCATACCACCCTGAACGCGCCCGATCTCGTCTGATCTCGGAAGCTAAGCAGGGTCGGGCCTGGTTAGTACTTGGATGGGAGACCGCCTGGGAATACCGGGTGCTGTAGGCTTTTTGCCTCCCGCTCCGCCCGCCTTCTCCTTTACTCGCCCGCGGCGGGGGCCGCCGGCTCCGCCCCCGCCGGGCCCCGCTGCAGGCCCCACCTCCTCAGGCCCCTCCCACCACGGCGCGCGCCGGCGGGGGCGCACCCCGCCGGCCCGGCCGGCCAGGCGGCCAGAAGGCGGCCCTGGAAGGCAGCCGCACCCCAGACGCTCCCGGGGTGGCTGGCCCGGACCCAGACTCCGCCGCGGGCCCACTGGCCGTCCTTTCGGCCCGCGAGCCCCTCGACCTGCACCTGGCCGCCGCCACCGGCGCCCAGCCCCGGCGCCGCCACCTGTGTGCGGGTGTGTCCCTCCACAGCTCCCTCCGACAAAAGGCCCGCCCCGCCACCACCCCGCCCCTCTGGCGTGTCACCGCGGCCGGGTGCGGGAGCGGGATCGAGGGCAGGGGCCGCTTCCCCGGGCCTGCCGGCCACCAGGGGCGGGGTCCTGAGCTCGGCGGGGGGGTGTGGGGGCAAGGGTGGCCTTGCCGGGGCTGAGGGGCCGTGGCGACTCAATGGTGGCTCCCGGTGGCTTCGGGCCGGCTGCTGTCGGGCAGGAGGGCCGGCCCGGGCTGCGGCCGGGCTGCGCCTAGCGCCGCGTGGGCGGGCAGGGCCGATGCCCAAGGGACCGCGGGCCCCGGGCCCTGAAGCCTCCGGGGCCACGTCCCTGTGAGCGACGTGCGGGATCTTGGGCGGGGCGCCAAGCGCCGAAGGGTTTGCTGGGTCACGGCCGCCCTGGGCTGGGAGGTGGTCGCCAAACCCTCCGCCACCGCCCGATACCCGAGACCTCCGTTCCCCCTGCCTGGGCGGGCGAGGGGGCCCTGCCGGGGCGGGCCGGCCGCCAGGCTGGCGTTAAGGCGCCAGCGCCAGCGAAACTGGGCCTCAAGAGGCAGCCGTCGGCCCCTGCCCCCGTCTACGGCCATACCACCCTGAACGCGCCCGATCTCGTCTGATCTCGGAAGCTAAGCAGGGTCGGGCCTGGTTAGTACTTGGATGGGAGACCGCCTGGGAATACCGGGTGCTGTAGGCTTTTTGCCTCCCGCTCCGCCCGCCTTCTCCTTTACTCGCCCGCGGCGGGGGGGCCGCCGGCTCCGCCCCCGCCGAGCCCCGCTGCAGGCAGTAGTCAAGGTGGTTTACCTGCCCGAGCAGGAAGCTTGGGCGATGGCAGAAGTGGGAAGAAACTCTTGAGCACAGGTTCTTGGGATCCACGGAGCAGCGCATGCACATGCGATGGGTGCCTACACAGCTGGCTTGCTTGTCTGTGGGGAAAGGCGAGATGGGTCAGGGCCTGGGTTCCTGAGGGGCTGAGAATCAAGGCAGGGATAGAAGAAAGGGGACAGGCCCACATCCCCTGAACCCACGCCGGCGCCCACTCACCTTTGTGGAAAATACGATTGAAAAGTGCCCGCAAGAATCTCTTCAGATGCCTCCAGAGTTGAGGGAAGAAGGGGAGGGGGGAGGCCGGGAGCAGGGTGAGCCCTGAAATCCAACCCTTGTCCGGTCACACCCCAGCAGCCCTCCCACCTCAGCCCCTTCAAGACCCCAGGGCTCCCCCAGCCGCGCTGCACAGATCCTGCCCTGACCATAGTCACCATGTTGATCCCCACGTTGAGCAAGATGAAGCTGACCGGGATCAGAAGAATTGAGTATCCTTGCTCCTGGCATTTCCTGGGGATGGGGCCAGTGAACGGCTCGGCTCGGTAGTAGTTTCGCTCACCCATGGCCGTTGGTCCCAGGACTGCCTGGGCCCTCTGCCCTCCAGTTTTAACTGGGAGCCAGACTGGGTCATAATGGGGCAGGTGGTGAGGTCACAGTGAGGGAGGGGGATGAAAAGGAGGGCCCAGAGTGGCATTCCCTGGTAACCAGGGTCAGGTAAGCTGAGCCTGGACAGTCAAACAGGGCCCGGTGGCCGGCATACATCCCCTCGAGCGGTCATTCATTCGCTCACCGCCCGCTGACTCACTTGTTCAAATGACACATTGCGTCTCTTGGCCCCTCTTGAGACTAGGAAGACCTTGGCCTCAGAGGCCTGCTGAAGGCCTGGCTGGAGTCCAGAGCCTCAGCCTTCTTCATGCCCTTCACTGGGCCTGGAGCTGGACCTGCCCAGATGTGGAACCTCCCAGTTTGGAAGCAACTTCTTGTATGAGGCTCTCTGTGGACAGGGACAGCTGAGACACAGAGGAGGTGCCCAGAGACCAGGGGTTTGGAGTCTGCAGCTGCAGATGTACTTAGTGCATGGTATAGGACCAGGAGGGGCCTGCTGGCACAACTGTGGCCACTAAACCAAAGGGACCCTCAGGCCAAGAAGGGGACACTGGCTTCTTATTGCAGGAAGCCAAGCGCAGGGACCCAGGCTGGCAGAAGGAGTGGCGCTTCCAAGCCACAGACCACCAATGTTTCCTGGACTCTGGCGCTCTTTATTCCTCTCTCCATGCCCTGCCGCCCCCTGCCCCTGCCCCCATTTGCTGCTGGTAAGTTCATTTTCCCAGTCTGGCTCCCGTGCAGAGAGGGCCTGGAGGCCGAGGTGGAAGGTAGCAGCGAGTTGGCCCGCGCTTGGCCCTCCTGCGGTTGCCGCTTCAGCACCAGACTGTCATACACCTGGTAGTTGGCATTGCCTCCCGGGTTCCGGCTGAGTGGCATGAAGGTGGGCGGGGGTGGAGGGTGCTCGGTAGCCTGGATGTCGGGCAGGAGGTGAGAGGGGCGGAGGAGCAGCGCTGAGCTGGGAGCCGGGGCCCGCTGGTCCGAGGCCTCGGCCAGTACCGTGAGGGAGGCGGAGGTGGCCACAGGGCGCCGCAAGGGCAGGATCTCAGCCCATTCGGCCGCCGGGTGCCGCACCTCGTGGGGATCGCGGGAGTAATCCAAGTGTCCCGTGGAGGGATGCAGGCTGCGGTTGGACTCGCTGTGAGCACAGCTGGGGAGGCTACGTCTGTGGGCCGGTGGGGTGTCGCGCTACCAGGCTTCGGGCCGGTAGACCCGAGGCACCAGAGCGGATGGAGGCTCAGAGCCCTCCAGACCCAGACTCCGCCATGGGCCCAGTTGCCGTCCTTTCGGCCCGCGAGCCCCTCGACCTGCATCTGGCCGCCCCCACCGGCGCCCAGCCCCGGCGCCTCCACCTGTGTGCCGGTGTGTCCCTCCACAGCTCCCTCCGACAAAAGGCCCGCCCCGCCACCACCCCGCCCCTCTGGCGTGTCACCGCGGCCGGGTGCGGGAGCGGGATCGAGGGCAGGGGCCGCTTCCCCGGGCCTGCCGGCCACCAGGGGCGGGGTCCTGAGCTCGGCGGGGGGGTGTGGGGGCAAGGGTGGCCTTGCCGGGGCTGAGGGGCCGTGGCGACTCAATGGTGGCTCCCGGTGGCTTCGGGCCGGCTGCTGTCGGGCAGGAGGGCCGGCCCGGGCTGCGGCCGGGCTGCGCCTAGCGCCGCGTGGGCGGGCAGGGCCGACGCCCAAGGGACCGCGGGCCCCGGGCCCTGAAGCCTCCGGGGCCACGTCCCTGTGAGCGACGTGCGGGATCTTGGGCGGGGCGCCAAGCGCCGAAGGGTTTGCTGGGTCACGGCCGCCCTGGGCTGGGAGGTGGTCGCCAAACCCACCGCCGCCGCCCGATACCCGAGACCTCCGTTCCCCCTGCCTGGGCGGGCGAGGGGGCCCTGCCGGGGCGGGCTGGCCGCCAGGCTGGCGTTAAGGCGCCAGCGCCAGCGAAACTGGGCCTCAAGGGGCCGCCCGCGGCCCCCCGCCCCCGTCTACGGCCATACCACCCTGAACGCGCCCGATCTCGTCTGATCTCGGAAGCTAAGCAGGGTCGGGCCTGGTTAGTACTTGGATGGGAGACCGCCTGGGAATACCGGGTGCTGTAGGCTTTTTGCCTCCCGCTCCGCCCGCCTTCTCCTTTACTCGCCCGCGGCGGGGGCCGCCGGCTCCGCCCCCGCCGGGCCCCGCTGCAGGCCCCACCTCCTCAGGCCCCTCCCACCACGGCGCGCGCCGGCGGGGGCGCTCCCCGCCGGCCCGGCCGGCCAGGCGGCCAGAAGGCGGCCCTGGAAGGCAGCCGCACCCCAGACGCTCCCGGGGTGGCTGGCCCGGACCCAGACTCCGCCGCGGGCCCAGTGGCCGTCCTTTCGGCCCGCGAGCCCCTCGACCTGCACCTGGCCGCCCCCACCGGCGCCCAGCCCCGGCGCCGCCACCTGTGTGCCGGTGTGTCCCTCCACAGCTCCCTCCGACAAAAGCCCCCCCACACCCCGCCCCTCTGGCGTGTCAACGCGGCCGGGTGCGGGAGCGGGATCGAGGGCAGGGGCCGCTTCCCGGGGCCTGCCGGCCACCAGGGGCGGGGTCCTGAGCTCGGCGGGGGGTGTGGGGGCAAGGGTGGCCTTGCCGGGGCTGAGGGGCCGTGGCGACTCAATGGTGGCTCCCGGTGGCTTCGGGCCGGCTGCTGTCGGGCAGGAGGGCCGGCCCGGGCTGCGGCCGGGCTGCGCCTAGCGCCGCGTGGGCGGGCAGGGCCGATGCCCAAGGGACCGCGGGCCCAGGGCCCTGAAGCCTCCGGGGCCACGTCCCTGTGAGCGACGTGCGGGATCTTGGGCGGGGCGCCAAGCGCCGAAGGGTTTGCTGGGTCACGGCCGCCCTGGGCTGGGAGGTGGTCGCCAAACCCTCCGCCGCCGCCCGATACCCGAGACCTCCGTTCCCCCTGCCTGGGCGGGCGAGGGGGCCCTGCCGGGGCGGGCCGGCCGCCAGGCTGGCGTTAAGGCGCCAGCGCCAGCGAAACTGGGCCTCAAGAGGCAGCCGTCGGCCCCCGCCCCCGTCTACGGCCATACCACCCTGAACGCGCCCGATCTCGTCTGATCTCGGAAGCTAAGCAGGGTCGGGCCTGGTTAGTACTTGGATGGGAGACCGCCTGGGAATACCGGGTGCTGTAGGCTTTTTGCCTCCCGCTCCGCCCGCCTTCTCCTTTACTCGCCCGCGGCGGGGGGGCCGCCGGCTCCGCCCCCGCCGAGCCCCGCTGCAGGCAGTAGGCAAGGTGGTTTACCTGCCCGAGCAGGAAGCTTGGGCGATGGCAGAAGTGGGAAGAAACTCTTGAGCACAGGTTCTTGGGATCCACGGAGCAGCGCATGCACATGCGATGGGTGCCTACACAGCTGGCTTGCTTGTCTGTGGGGAAAGGCGAGATGGGTCAGGGCCTGGGTTCCTGAGGGGCTGAGAATCAAGGCAGGGATAGAAGAAAGGGGACAGGCCCACATCCCCTGAACCCACGCCGGCGCCCACTCACCTTTGTGGAAAATACGATTGAAAAGTGCCCGCAAGAATCTCTTCAGATGCCTCCAGAGTTGAGGGAAGAAGGGGAGGGGGGAGGCCGGGAGCAGGGTGAGCCCTGAAATCCAACCCTTGTCCGGTCACACCCCAGCAGCCCTCCCACCTCAGCCCCTTCAAGACCCCAGGGCTCCCCCAACCGCGCTGCACAGATCCTGCCCTGACCATAGTCACCATGTTGATCCCCACGTTGAGCAAGATGAAGCTGACCGGGATCAGAAGAATTGAGTATCCTTGCTCCTGGCATTTCCTGGGGATGGGGCCAGTGAACGGCTCGGCTCGGTAGTAGTTTCGCTCACCCATGGCCGTTGGTCCCAGGACTGCCTGGGCCCTCTGCCCTCCAGTTTTAACTGGGAGCCAGACTGGGTCATAATGGGGCAGGTGGTGAGGTCACAGTGAGGGAGGGGGATGAAAAGGAGGGCCCAGAGTGGCATTCCCTGGTAACCAGGGTCAGGTAAGCTGAGCCTGGACAGTCAAACAGGGCCCGGTGGCCGGCATACATCCCCTCGAGCGGTCATTCATTCGCTCACCGCCCGCTGACTCACTTGTTCAAATGACACATTGCGTCTCTTGGCCCCTCTTGAGACTAGGAAGACCTTGGCCTCAGAGGCCTGCTGAAGGCCTGGCTGGAGTCCAGAGCCTCAGCCTTCTTCATGCCCTTCACTGGGCCTGGAGCTGGACCTGCCCAGATGTGGAACCTCCCAGTTTGGAAGCAACTTCTTGTATGAGGCTCTCTGTGGACAGGGACAGCTGAGACACAGAGGAGGTGCCCAGAGACCAGGGGTTTGGAGTCTGCAGCTGCAGATGTACTTAGTGCATGGTATAGGACCAGGAGGGGCCTGCTGGCACAACTGTGGCCACTAAACCAAAGGGACCCTCAGGCCAAGAAGGGGACACTGGCTTCTTATTGCAGGAAGCCAAGCGCAGGGACCCAGGCTGGCAGAAGGAGTGGCGCTTCCAAGCCACAGACCACCAATGTTTCCTGGACTCTGGCGCTCTTTATTCCTCTCTCCATGCCCTGCCGCCCCCTGCCCCTGTCCCCATTTGCTGCTGGTAAGTTCATTTTCCCAGTCTGGCTCCCGTGCAGAGAGGGCCTGGAGGCCGAGGTGGAAGGTAGCAGCGAGTTGGCCCGCGCTTGGCCCTCCTGCGGTTGCCGCTTCAGCACCAGACTGTCATACACCTGGTAGTTGGCATTGCCTCCCGGATTCCGGCTGAGTGGCATGAAGGTGGGCGGGGGTGGAGGGTGCTCGGTAGCCTGGATGTCGGGCAGGAGGTGAGAGGGGCGGAGGAGAAGCACTGAGCTGGGAGCCGGGGCCCGCTGGTCCGAGGCCTCGGCCAGTACCGTGAGGGAGGCGGAGGTGGCCACAGGGCGCCGCAAGGGCAGGATCTCAGCCCATTCGGCCGCCGGGTGCCGCACCTCGTGGGGATCGCGGGAGTAATCCAAGTGTCCCGCGGAGGGATGCAGGCTGCGGTTGGACTCGCTGTGAGCACAGCTGGGGAGGCTACGTCTGTGGGCCGGTGGGGTGTCGCGCTACCAGGCTTCGGGCCGGTAGACCCGAGGCACCAGAGCGGATGGAGGCTCAGAGCCCTCCAGACCCAGACTCCGCCATGGGCCCAGTTGCCGTCCTTTCGGCCCGCGAGCCCCTCGACCTGCATCTGGCCGCCCCCACCGGCGCCCAGCCCCGGCGCCTCCACCTGTGTGCCGGTGTGTCCCTCCACAGCTCCCTCCGACAAAAGGCCCGCCCCGCCACCACCCCGCCCCTCTGGCGTGTCACCGCGGCCGGGTGCGGGAGCGGGATCGAGGGCAGGGGCCGCTTCCCCGGGCCTGCCGGCCACCAGGGGCGGGGTCCTGAGCTCGGCGGGGGGGTGTGGGGGCAAGGGTGGCCTTGCCGGGGCTGAGGGGCCGTGGCGACTCAATGGTGGCTCCCGGTGGCTTCGGGCCGGCTGCTGTCGGGCAGGAGGGCCGGCCCGGGCTGCGGCCGGGCTGCGCCTAGCGCCGCGTGGGCGGGCAGGGCCGACGCCCAAGGGACCGCGGGCCCCGGGCCCTGAAGCCTCCGGGGCCACGTCCCTGTGAGCGACGTGCGGGATCTTGGGCGGGGCGCCAAGCGCCGAAGGGTTTGCTGGGTCACGGCCGCCCTGGGCTGGGAGGTGGTCGCCAAACCCTCCGCCGCCGCCCGATACCCGAGACCTCCGTTCCCCCTGCCTGGGCGGGCGAGGGGGCCCTGCCGGGGCGGGCTGGCCGCCAGGCTGGCGTTAAGGCGCCAGCGCCAGCGAAACTGGGCCTCAAGGGGCCGCCCGCGGCCCCCCGCCCCCGTCTACGGCCATACCACCCTGAACGCGCCCGATCTCGTCTGATCTCGGAAGCTAAGCAGGGTCGGGCCTGGTTAGTACTTGGATGGGAGACCGCCTGGGAATACCGGGTGCTGTAGGCTTTTTGCCTCCCGCTCCGCCCGCCTTCTCCTTTACTCGCCCGCGGCGGGGGCCGCCGGCTCCGCCCCCGCCGGGCCCCGCTGCAGGCCCCACCTCCTCAGGCCCCTCCCACCACGGCGCGCGCCGGCGGGGGCGCTCCCCGCCGGCCCGGCCGGCCAGGCGGCCAGAAGGCGGCCCTGGAAGGCAGCCGCACCCCAGACGCTCCCGGGGTGGCTGGCCCGGACCCAGACTCCGCCGCGGGCCCAGTGGCCGTCCTTTCGGCCCGCGAGCCCCTCGACCTGCACCTGGCCGCCCCCACCGGCGCCCAGCCCCGGCGCCGCCACCTGTGTGCCGGTGTGTCCCTCCACAGCTCCCTCCGACAAAAGCCCCCCCACACCCCGCCCCTCTGGCGTGTCACCGCGGCCGGGTGCGGGAGCGGGATCGAGGGCAGGGGCCGCTTCCCGGGGCCTGCCGGCCACCAGGGGCGGGGTCCTGAGCTCGGCGGGGGGTGTGGGGGCAAGGGTGGCCTTGCCGGGGCTGAGGGGCCGTGGCGACTCAATGGTGGCTCCCGGTGGCTTCGGGCCGGCTGCTGTCGGGCAGGAGGGCCGGCCCGGGCTGCGGCCGGGCTGCGCCTAGCGCCGCGTGGGCGGGCAGGGCCGATGCCCAAGGGACCGCGGGCCCCGGGCCCTGAAGCCTCCGGGGCCACGTCCCTGTGAGCGACGTGCGGGATCTTGGGCGGGGCGCCAAGCGCCGAAGGGTTTGCTGGGTCACGGCCGCCCTGGGCTGGGAGGTGGTCGCCAAACCCTCCGCCGCCGCCCGATACCCGAGACCTCCGTTCCCCCTGCCTGGGCGGGCGAGGGGGCCCTGCCGGGGCGGGCCGGCCGCCAGGCTGGCGTTAAGGCGCCAGCGCCAGCGAAACTGGGCCTCAAGAGGCAGCCGTCGGCCCCCGCCCCCGTCTACGGCCATACCACCCTGAACGCGCCCGATCTCGTCTGATCTCGGAAGCTAAGCAGGGTCGGGCCTGGTTAGTACTTGGATGGGAGACCGCCTGGGAATACCGGGTGCTGTAGGCTTTTTGCCTCCCGCTCCGCCCGCCTTCTCCTTTACTCGCCCGCGGCGGGGGGGCCGCCGGCTCCGCCCCCGCCGAGCCCCGCTGCAGGCAGTAGGCAAGGTGGTTTACCTGCCCGAGCAGGAAGCTTGGGCGATGGCAGAAGTGGGAAGAAACTCTTGAGCACAGGTTCTTGGGATCCACGGAGCAGCGCATGCACATGCGATGGGTGCCTACACAGCTGGCTTGCTTGTCTGTGGGGAAAGGCGAGATGGGTCAGGGCCTGGGTTCCTGAGGGGCTGAGAATCAAGGCAGGGATAGAAGAAAGGGGACAGGCCCACATCCCCTGAACCCACGCCGGCGCCCACTCACCTTTGTGGAAAATACGATTGAAAAGTGCCCGCAAGAATCTCTTCAGATGCCTCCAGAGTTGAGGGAAGAAGGGGAGGGGGGAGGCCGGGAGCAGGGTGAGCCCTGAAATCCAACCCTTGTCCGGTCACACCCCAGCAGCCCTCCCACCTCAGCCCCTTCAAGACCCCAGGGCTCCCCCAGCCGCGCTGCACAGATCCTGCCCTGACCATAGTCACCATGTTGATCCCCACGTTGAGCAAGATGAAGCTGACCGGGATCAGAAGAATTGAGTATCCTTGCTCCTGGCATTTCCTGGGGATGGGGCCAGTGAACGGCTCGGCTCGGTAGTAGTTTCGCTCACCCATGGCCGTTGGTCCCAGGACTGCCTGGGCCCTCTGCCCTCCAGTTTTAACTGGGAGCCAGACTGGGTCATAATGGGGCAGGTGGTGAGGTCACAGTGAGGGAGGGGGATGAAAAGGAGGGCCCAGAGTGGCATTCCCTGGTAACCAGGGTCAGGTAAGCTGAGCCTGGACAGTCAAACAGGGCCCGGTGGCCGGCATACATCCCCTCGAGCGGTCATTCATTCGCTCACCGCCCGCTGACTCACTTGTTCAAATGACACATTGCGTCTCTTGGCCCCTCTTGAGACTAGGAAGACCTTGGCCTCAGAGGCCTGCTGAAGGCCTGGCTGGAGTCCAGAGCCTCAGCCTTCTTCATGCCCTTCACTGGGCCTGGAGCTGGACCTGCCCAGATGTGGAACCTCCCAGTTTGGAAGCAACTTCTTGTATGAGGCTCTCTGTGGACAGGGACAGCTGAGACACAGAGGAGGTGCCCAGAGACCAGGGGTTTGGAGTCTGCAGCTGCAGATGTACTTAGTGCATGGTATAGGACCAGGAGGGGCCTGCTGGCACAACTGTGGCCACTAAACCAAAGGGACCCTCAGGCCAAGAAGGGGACACTGGCTTCTTATTGCAGGAAGCCAAGCGCAGGGACCCAGGCTGGCAGAAGGAGTGGCGCTTCCAAGCCACAGACCACCAATGTTTCCTGGACTCTGGCGCTCTTTATTCCTCTCTCCATGCCCTGCCGCCCCCTGCCCCTGTCCCCATTTGCTGCTGGTAAGTTCATTTTCCCAGTCTGGCTCCCGTGCAGAGAGGGCCTGGAGGCCGAGGTGGAAGGTAGCAGCGAGTTGGCCCGCGCTTGGCCCTCCTGCGGTTGCCGCTTCAGCACCAGACTGTCATACACCTGGTAGTTGGCATTGCCTCCCGGATTCCGGCTGAGTGGCATGAAGGTGGGCGGGGGTGGAGGGTGCTCGGTAGCCTGGATGTCGGGCAGGAGGTGAGAGGGGCGGAGGAGAAGCACTGAGCTGGGAGCCGGGGCCCGCTGGTCCGAGGCCTCGGCCAGTACCGTGAGGGAGGCGGAGGTGGCCACAGGGCGCCGCAAGGGCAGGATCTCAGCCCATTCGGCCGCCGGGTGCCGCACCTCGTGGGGATCGCGGGAGTAATCCAAGTGTCCCGCGGAGGGATGCAGGCTGCGGTTGGACTCGCTGTGAGCACAGCTGGGGAGGCTACGTCTGTGGGCCGGTGGGGTGTCGCGCTACCAGGCTTCGGGCCGGTAGACCCGAGGCACCAGAGCGGATGGAGGCTCAGAGCCCTCCAGACCCAGACTCCGCCATGGGCCCAGTTGCCGTCCTTTCGGCCCGCGAGCCCCTCGACCTGCATCTGGCCGCCCCCACCGGCGCCCAGCCCCGGCGCCTCCACCTGTGTGCCGGTGTGTCCCTCCACAGCTCCCTCCGACAAAAGGCCCGCCCCGCCACCACCCCGCCCCTCTGGCGTGTCACCGCGGCCGGGTGCGGGAGCGGGATCGAGGGCAGGGGCCGCTTCCCCGGGCCTGCCGGCCACCAGGGGCGGGGTCCTGAGCTCGGCGGGGGGGTGTGGGGGCAAGGGTGGCCTTGCCGGGGCTGAGGGGCCGTGGCGACTCAATGGTGGCTCCCGGTGGCTTCGGGCCGGCTGCTGTCGGGCAGGAGGGCCGGCCCGGGCTGCGGCCGGGCTGCGCCTAGCGCCGCGTGGGCGGGCAGGGCCGACGCCCAAGGGACCGCGGGCCCCGGGCCCTGAAGCCTCCGGGGCCACGTCCCTGTGAGCGACGTGCGGGATCTTGGGCGGGGCGCCAAGCGCCGAAGGGTTTGCTGGGTCACGGCCGCCCTGGGCTGGGAGGTGGTCGCCAAACCCTCCGCCGCCGCCCGATACCCGAGACCTCCGTTCCCCCTGCCTGGGCGGGCGAGGGGGCCCTGCCGGGGCGGGCTGGCCGCCAGGCTGGCGTTAAGGCGCCAGCGCCAGCGAAACTGGGCCTCAAGGGGCCGCCCGCGGCCCCCCGCCCCCGTCTACGGCCATACCACCCTGAACGCGCCCGATCTCGTCTGATCTCGGAAGCTAAGCAGGGTCGGGCCTGGTTAGTACTTGGATGGGAGACCGCCTGGGAATACCGGGTGCTGTAGGCTTTTTGCCTCCCGCTCCGCCCGCCTTCTCCTTTACTCGCCCGCGGCGGGGGCCGCCGGCTCCGCCCCCGCCGGGCCCCGCTGCAGGCCCCACCTCCTCAGGCCCCTCCCACCACGGCGCGCGCCGGCCGGGGCGCTCCCCGCCAGCCCGGCCGGCCAGGCGGCCAGAAGGCGGCCCTGGAAGGCAGCCGCACCCCAGACGCTCCCGGGGTGGCTGGCCCGGACCCAGACTCCGCCGCGGGCCCAGTGGCCGTCCTTTCGGCCCGCGAGCCCCTCGACCTGCACCTGGCCGCCCCCACCGGCGCCCAGCCCCGGCGCCGCCACCTGTGTGCCGGTGTGTCCCTCCACAGCTCCCTCCGACAAAAGCCCCCCCACACCCCGCCCCTCTGGCGTGTCACCGCGGCCGGGTGCGGGAGCGGGATCGAGGGCAGGGGCCGCTTCCCGGGGCCTGCCGGCCACCAGGGGCGGGGTCCTGAGCTCGGCGGGGGGTGTGGGGGCAAGGGTGGCCTTGCCGGGGCTGAGGGGCCGTGGCGACTCAATGGTGGCTCCCGGTGGCTTCGGGCCGGCTGCTGTCGGGCAGGAGGGCCGGCCCGGGCTGCGGCCGGGCTGCGCCTAGCGCCGCGTGGGCGGGCAGGGCCGATGCCCAAGGGACCGCGGGCCCCGGGCCCTGAAGCCTCCGGGGCCACGTCCCTGTGAGCGACGTGCGGGATCTTGGGCGGGGCGCCAAGCGCCGAAGGGTTTGCTGGGTCACGGCCGCCCTGGGCTGGGAGGTGGTCGCCAAACCCTCCGCCGCCGCCCGATACCCGAGACCTCCGTTCCCCCTGCCTGGGCGGGCGAGGGGGCCCTGCCGGGGCGGGCCGGCCGCCAGGCTGGGGTTAAGGCGCCAGCGCCAGCGAAACTGGGCCTCAAGAGGCAGCCGTCGGCCCCCGCCCCCGTCTACGGCCATACCACCCTGAACGCGCCCGATCTCGTCTGATCTCGGAAGCTAAGCAGGGTCGGGCCTGGTTAGTACTTGGATGGGAGACCGCCTGGGAATACCGGGTGCTGTAGGCTTTTTGCCTCCCGCTCCGCCCGCCTTCTCCTTTACTCGCCCGCGGCGGGGGGGCCGCCGGCTCCGCCCCCGCCGAGCCCCGCTGCAGGCAGTAGTCAAGGTGGTTTACCTGCCCGAGCAGGAAGCTTGGGCGATGGCAGAAGTGGGAAGAAACTCTTGAGCACAGGTTCTTGGGATCCACGGAGCAGCGCATGCACATGCGATGGGTGCCTACACAGCTGGCTTGCTTGTCTGTGGGGAAAGGCGAGATGGGTCAGGGCCTGGGTTCCTGAGGGGCTGAGAATCAAGGCAGGGATAGAAGAAAGGGGACAGGCCCACATCCCCTGAACCCACGCCGGCGCCCACTCACCTTTGTGGAAAATACGATTGAAAAGTGCCCGCAAGAATCTCTTCAGATGCCTCCAGAGTTGAGGGAAGAAGGGGAGGGGGGAGGCCGGGAGCAGGGTGAGCCCTGAAATCCAACCCTTGTCCGGTCACACCCCAGCAGCCCTCCCACCTCAGCCCCTTCAAGACCCCAGGGCTCCCCCAGCCGCGCTGCACAGATCCTGCCCTGACCATAGTCACCATGTTGATCCCCACGTTGAGCAAGATGAAGCTGACCGGGATCAGAAGAATTGAGTATCCTTGCTCCTGGCATTTCCTGGGGATGGGGCCAGTGAACGGCTCGGCTCGGTAGTAGTTTCGCTCACCCATGGCCGTTGGTCCCAGGACTGCCTGGGCCCTCTGCCCTCCAGTTTTAACTGGGAGCCAGACTGGGTCATAATGGGGCAGGTGGTGAGGTCACAGTGAGGGAGGGGGATGAAAAGGAGGGCCCAGAGTGGCATTCCCTGGTAACCAGGGTCAGGTAAGCTGAGCCTGGACAGTCAAACAGGGCCCGGTGGCCGGCATACATCCCCTCGAGCGGTCATTCATTCGCTCACCGCCCGCTGACTCACTTGTTCAAATGACACATTGCGTCTCTTGGCCCCTCTTGAGACTAGGAAGACCTTGGCCTCAGAGGCCTGCTGAAGGCCTGGCTGGAGTCCAGAGCCTCAGCCTTCTTCATGCCCTTCACTGGGCCTGGAGCTGGACCTGCCCAGATGTGGAACCTCCCAGTTTGGAAGCAACTTCTTGTATGAGGCTCTCTGTGGACAGGGACAGCTGAGACACAGAGGAGGTGCCCAGAGACCAGGGGTTTGGAGTCTGCAGCTGCAGATGTACTTAGTGCATGGTATAGGACCAGGAGGGGCCTGCTGGCACAACTGTGGCCACTAAACCAAAGGGACCCTCAGGCCAAGAAGGGGACACTGGCTTCTTATTGCAGGAAGCCAAGCGCAGGGACCCAGGCTGGCAGAAGGAGTGGCGCTTCCAAGCCACAGACCACCAATGTTTCCTGGACTCTGGCGCTCTTTATTCCTCTCTCCATGCCCTGCCGCCCCCTGCCCCTGCCCCCATTTGCTGCTGGTAAGTTCATTTTCCCAGTCTGGCTCCCGTGCAGAGAGGGCCTGGAGGCCGAGGTGGAAGGTAGCAGCGAGTTGGCCCGCGCTTGGCCCTCCTGCGGTTGCCGCTTCAGCACCAGACTGTCATACACCTGGTAGTTGGCATTGCCTCCCGGGTTCCGGCTGAGTGGCATGAAGGTGGGCGGGGGTGGAGGGTGCTCGGTAGCCTGGATGTCGGGCAGGAGGTGAGAGGGGCGGAGGAGCAGCGCTGAGCTGGGAGCCGGGGCCCGCTGGTCCGAGGCCTCGGCCAGTACCGTGAGGGAGGCGGAGGTGGCCACAGGGCGCCGCAAGGGCAGGATCTCAGCCCATTCGGCCGCCGGGTGCCGCACCTCGTGGGGATCGCGGGAGTAATCCAAGTGTCCCGTGGAGGGATGCAGGCTGCGGTTGGACTCGCTGTGAGCACAGCTGGGGAGGCTACGTCTGTGGGCCGGTGGGGTGTCGCGCTACCAGGCTTCGGGCCGGTAGACCCGAGGCACCAGAGCGGATGGAGGCTCAGAGCCCTCCAGACCCAGACTCCGCCATGGGCCCAGTTGCCGTCCTTTCGGCCCGCGAGCCCCTCGACCTGCATCTGGCCGCCCCCACCGGCACCCAGCCCCGGCGCCACCACCTGTGTGCCGGTGTGTCCCTCCACAGCTCCCTCCGACAAAAGGCCCGCCCCGCCACCACCCCGCCCCTCTGGCGTGTCACCGCGGCCGGGTGCGGGAGCGGGATCGAGGGCAGGGGCCGCTTCCCCGGGCCTGCCGGCCACCAGGGGCGGGGTCCTGAGCTCGGCGGGGGGGTGTGGGGGCAAGGGTGGCCTTGCCGGGGCTGAGGGGCCGTGGCGACTCAATGGTGGCTCCCGGTGGCTTCGGGCCGGCTGCTGTCGGGCAGGAGGGCCGGCCCGGGCTGCGGCCGGGCTGCGCCTAGCGCCGCGTGGGCGGGCAGGGCCGACGCCCAAGGGACCGCGGTTCCCGGGCCCTGAAGCCTCCGGGGCCACGTCCCTGTGAGCGACGTGCGGGATCTTGGGCGGGGCGCCAAGCGCCGAAGGGTTTGCTGGGTCACGGCCGCCCTGGGCTGGGAGGTGGTCGCCAAACCCTCCGCCGCCGCCCGATACCCGAGACCTCCGTTCCCCCTGCCTGGGCGGGCGAGGGGGCCCTGCCGGGGCGGGCTGGCCGCCAGGCTGGCGTTAAGGCGCCAGCGCCAGCGAAACTGGGCCTCAAGGGGCCGCCCGCGGCCCCCCGCCCCCGTCTACGGCCATACCACCCTGAACGCGCCCGATCTCGTCTGATCTCGGAAGCTAAGCAGGGTCGGGCCTGGTTAGTACTTGGATGGGAGACCGCCTGGGAATACCGGGTGCTGTAGGCTTTTTGCCTCCCGCTCCGCCCGCCTTCTCCTTTACTCGCCCGCGGCGGGGGCCGCCGGCTCCGCCCCCGCCGGGCCCCGCTGCAGGCCCCACCTCCTCAGGCCCCTCCCACCACGGCGCGCGCCGGCGGGGGCGCACCCCGCCGGCCCGGCCGGCCAGGCGGCCAGAAGGCGGCCCTGGAAGGCAGCCGCACCCCAGACGCTCCCGGGGTGGCTGGCCCGGACCCAGACTCCGCCGCGGGCCCACTGGCCGTCCTTTCGGCCCGCGAGCCCCTCGACCTGCACCTGGCCGCCGCCACCGGCGCCCAGCCCCGGCGCCGCCACCTGTGTGCGGGTGTGTCCCTCCACAGCTCCCTCCGACAAAAGGCCCGCCCCGCCACCACCCCGCCCCTCTGGCGTGTCACCGCGGCCGGGTGCGGGAGCGGGATCGAGGGCAGGGGCCGCTTCCCCGGGCCTGCCGGCCACCAGGGGCGGGGTCCTGAGCTCGGCGTGGGGGTGTGGGGGCAAGGGTGGCCTTGCCGGGGCTGAGGGGCCGTGGCGACTCAATGGTGGCTCCCGGTGGCTTCGGGCCGGCTGCTGTCGGGCAGGAGGGCCGGCCCGGGCTGCGGCCGGGCTGCGCCTAGCGCCGCGTGGGCGGGCAGGGCCGATGCCCAAGGGACCGCGGGCCCCGGGCCCTGAAGCCTCCGGGGCCACGTCCCTGTGAGCGACGTGCGGGATCTTGGGCGGGGCGCCAAGCGCCGAAGGGTTTGCTGGGTCACGGCCGCCCTGGGCTGGGAGGTGGTCGCCAAACCCTCCGCCACCGCCCGATACCCGAGACCTCCGTTCCCCCTGCCTGGGCGGGCGAGGGGGCCCTGCCGGGGCGGGCCGGCCGCCAGGCTGGCGTTAAGGCGCCAGCGCCAGCGAAACTGGGCCTCAAGAGGCAGCCGTCGGCCCCTGCCCCCGTCTACGGCCATACCACCCTGAACGCGCCCGATCTCGTCTGATCTCGGAAGCTAAGCAGGGTCGGGCCTGGTTAGTACTTGGATGGGAGACCGCCTGGGAATACCGGGTGCTGTAGGCTTTTTGCCTCCCGCTCCGCCCGCCTTCTCCTTTACTCGCCCGCGGCGGGGGGGCCGCCGGCTCCGCCCCCGCCGAGCCCCGCTGCAGGCAGTAGTCAAGGTGGTTTACCTGCCCGAGCAGGAAGCTTGGGCGATGGCAGAAGTGGGAAGAAACTCTTGAGCACAGGTTCTTGGGATCCACGGAGCAGCGCATGCACATGCGATGGGTGCCTACACAGCTGGCTTGCTTGTCTGTGGGGAAAGGCGAGATGGGTCAGGGCCTGGGTTCCTGAGGGGCTGAGAATCAAGGCAGGGATAGAAGAAAGGGGACAGGCCCACATCCCCTGAACCCACGCCGGCGCCCACTCACCTTTGTGGAAAATACGATTGAAAAGTGCCCGCAAGAATCTCTTCAGATGCCTCCAGAGTTGAGGGAAGAAGGGGAGGGGGGAGGCCGGGAGCAGGGTGAGCCCTGAAATCCAACCCTTGTCCGGTCACACCCCAGCAGCCCTCCCACCTCAGCCCCTTCAAGACCCCAGGGCTCCCCCAGCCGCGCTGCACAGATCCTGCCCTGACCATAGTCACCATGTTGATCCCCACGTTGAGCAAGATGAAGCTGACCGGGATCAGAAGAATTGAGTATCCTTGCTCCTGGCATTTCCTGGGGATGGGGCCAGTGAACGGCTCGGCTCGGTAGTAGTTTCGCTCACCCATGGCCGTTGGTCCCAGGACTGCCTGGGCCCTCTGCCCTCCAGTTTTAACTGGGAGCCAGACTGGGTCATAATGGGGCAGGTGGTGAGGTCACAGTGAGGGAGGGGGATGAAAAGGAGGGCCCAGAGTGGCATTCCCTGGTAACCAGGGTCAGGTAAGCTGAGCCTGGACAGTCAAACAGGGCCCGGTGGCCGGCATACATCCCCTCGAGCGGTCATTCATTCGCTCACCGCCCGCTGACTCACTTGTTCAAATGACACATTGCGTCTCTTGGCCCCTCTTGAGACTAGGAAGACCTTGGCCTCAGAGGCCTGCTGAAGGCCTGGCTGGAGTCCAGAGCCTCAGCCTTCTTCATGCCCTTCACTGGGCCTGGAGCTGGACCTGCCCAGATGTGGAACCTCCCAGTTTGGAAGCAACTTCTTGTATGAGGCTCTCTGTGGACAGGGACAGCTGAGACACAGAGGAGGTGCCCAGAGACCAGGGGTTTGGAGTCTGCAGCTGCAGATGTACTTAGTGCATGGTATAGGACCAGGAGGGGCCTGCTGGCACAACTGTGGCCACTAAACCAAAGGGACCCTCAGGCCAAGAAGGGGACACTGGCTTCTTATTGCAGGAAGCCAAGCGCAGGGACCCAGGCTGGCAGAAGGAGTGGCGCTTCCAAGCCACAGACCACCAATGTTTCCTGGACTCTGGCGCTCTTTATTCCTCTCTCCATGCCCTGCCGCCCCCTGCCCCTGCCCCCATTTGCTGCTGGTAAGTTCATTTTCCCAGTCTGGCTCCCGTGCAGAGAGGGCCTGGAGGCCGAGGTGGAAGGTAGCAGCGAGTTGGCCCGCGCTTGGCCCTCCTGCGGTTGCCGCTTCAGCACCAGACTGTCATACACCTGGTAGTTGGCATTGCCTCCCGGGTTCCGGCTGAGTGGCATGAAGGTGGGCGGGGGTGGAGGGTGCTCGGTAGCCTGGATGTCGGGCAGGAGGTGAGAGGGGCGGAGGAGCAGCGCTGAGCTGGGAGCCGGGGCCCGCTGGTCCGAGGCCTCGGCCAGTACCGTGAGGGAGGCGGAGGTGGCCACAGGGCGCCGCAAGGGCAGGATCTCAGCCCATTCGGCCGCCGGGTGCCGCACCTCGTGGGGATCGCGGGAGTAATCCAAGTGTCCCGTGGAGGGATGCAGGCTGCGGTTGGACTCGCTGTGAGCACAGCTGGGGAGGCTACGTCTGTGGGCCGGTGGGGTGTCGCGCTACCAGGCTTCGGGCCGGTAGACCCGAGGCACCAGAGCGGATGGAGGCTCAGAGCCCTCCAGACCCAGACTCCGCCATGGGCCCAGTTGCCGTCCTTTCGGCCCGCGAGCCCCTCGACCTGCATCTGGCCGCCCCCACCGGCACCCAGCCCCGGCGCCACCACCTGTGTGCCGGTGTGTCCCTCCACAGCTCCCTCCGACAAAAGGCCCGCCCCGCCACCACCCCGCCCCTCTGGCGTGTCACCGCGGCCGGGTGCGGGAGCGGGATCGAGGGCAGGGGCCGCTTCCCCGGGCCTGCCGGCCACCAGGGGCGGGGTCCTGAGCTCGGCGGGGGGGTGTGGGGGCAAGGGTGGCCTTGCCGGGGCTGAGGGGCCGTGGCGACTCAATGGTGGCTCCCGGTGGCTTCGGGCCGGCTGCTGTCGGGCAGGAGGGCCGGCCCGGGCTGCGGCCGGGCTGCGCCTAGCGCCGCGTGGGCGGGCAGGGCCGACGCCCAAGGGACCGCGGTTCCCGGGCCCTGAAGCCTCCGGGGCCACGTCCCTGTGAGCGACGTGCGGGATCTTGGGCGGGGCGCCAAGCGCCGAAGGGTTTGCTGGGTCACGGCCGCCCTGGGCTGGGAGGTGGTCGCCAAACCCTCCGCCGCCGCCCGATACCCGAGACCTCCGTTCCCCCTGCCTGGGCGGGCGAGGGGGCCCTGCCGGGGCGGGCTGGCCGCCAGGCTGGCGTTAAGGCGCCAGCGCCAGCGAAACTGGGCCTCAAGGGGCCGCCCGCGGCCCCCCGCCCCCGTCTACGGCCATACCACCCTGAACGCGCCCGATCTCGTCTGATCTCGGAAGCTAAGCAGGGTCGGGCCTGGTTAGTACTTGGATGGGAGACCGCCTGGGAATACCGGGTGCTGTAGGCTTTTTGCCTCCCGCTCCGCCCGCCTTCTCCTTTACTCGCCCGCGGCGGGGGCCGCCGGCTCCGCCCCCGCCGGGCCCCGCTGCAGGCCCCACCTCCTCAGGCCCCTCCCACCACGGCGCGCGCCGGCGGGGGCGCACCCCGCCGGCCCGGCCGGCCAGGCGGCCAGAAGGCGGCCCTGGAAGGCAGCCGCACCCCAGACGCTCCCGGGGTGGCTGGCCCGGACCCAGACTCCGCCGCGGGCCCACTGGCCGTCCTTTCGGCCCGCGAGCCCCTCGACCTGCACCTGGCCGCCGCCACCGGCGCCCAGCCCCGGCGCCGCCACCTGTGTGCGGGTGTGTCCCTCCACAGCTCCCTCCGACAAAAGGCCCGCCCCGCCACCACCCCGCCCCTCTGGCGTGTCACCGCGGCCGGGTGCGGGAGCGGGATCGAGGGCAGGGGCCGCTTCCCCGGGCCTGCCGGCCACCAGGGGCGGGGTCCTGAGCTCGGCGGGGGGGTGTGGGGGCAAGGGTGGCCTTGCCGGGGCTGAGGGGCCGTGGCGACTCAATGGTGGCTCCCGGTGGCTTCGGGCCGGCTGCTGTCGGGCAGGAGGGCCGGCCCGGGCTGCGGCCGGGCTGCGCCTAGCGCCGCGTGGGCGGGCAGGGCCGATGCCCAAGGGACCGCGGGCCCCGGGCCCTGAAGCCTCCGGGGCCACGTCCCTGTGAGCGACGTGCGGGATCTTGGGCGGGGCGCCAAGCGCCGAAGGGTTTGCTGGGTCACGGCCGCCCTGGGCTGGGAGGTGGTCGCCAAACCCTCCGCCACCGCCCGATACCCGAGACCTCCGTTCCCCCTGCCTGGGCGGGCGAGGGGGCCCTGCCGGGGCGGGCCGGCCGCCAGGCTGGCGTTAAGGCGCCAGCGCCAGCGAAACTGGGCCTCAAGAGGCAGCCGTCGGCCCCCGCCCCCGTCTACGGCCATACCACCCTGAACGCGCCCGATCTCGTCTGATCTCGGAAGCTAAGCAGGGTCGGGCCTGGTTAGTACTTGGATGGGAGACCGCCTGGGAATACCGGGTGCTGTAGGCTTTTTGCCTCCCGCTCCGCCCGCCTTCTCCTTTACTCGCCCGCGGCGGGGGGGCCGCCGGCTCCGCCCCCGCCGAGCCCCGCTGCAGGCAGTAGTCAAGGTGGTTTACCTGCCCGAGCAGGAAGCTTGGGCGATGGCAGAAGTGGGAAGAAACTCTTGAGCACAGGTTCTTGGGATCCACGGAGCAGCGCATGCACATGCGATGGGTGCCTACACAGCTGGCTTGCTTGTCTGTGGGGAAAGGCGAGATGGGTCAGGGCCTGGGTTCCTGAGGGGCTGAGAATCAAGGCAGGGATAGAAGAAAGGGGACAGGCCCACATCCCCTGAACCCACGCCGGCGCCCACTCACCTTTGTGGAAAATACGATTGAAAAGTGCCCGCAAGAATCTCTTCAGATGCCTCCAGAGTTGAGGGAAGAAGGGGAGGGGGGAGGCCGGGAGCAGGGTGAGCCCTGAAATCCAACCCTTGTCCGGTCACACCCCAGCAGCCCTCCCACCTCAGCCCCTTCAAGACCCCAGGGCTCCCCCAGCCGCGCTGCACAGATCCTGCCCTGACCATAGTCACCATGTTGATCCCCACGTTGAGCAAGATGAAGCTGACCGGGATCAGAAGAATTGAGTATCCTTGCTCCTGGCATTTCCTGGGGATGGGGCCAGTGAACGGCTCGGCTCGGTAGTAGTTTCGCTCACCCATGGCCGTTGGTCCCAGGACTGCCTGGGCCCTCTGCCCTCCAGTTTTAACTGGGAGCCAGACTGGGTCATAATGGGGCAGGTGGTGAGGTCACAGTGAGGGAGGGGGATGAAAAGGAGGGCCCAGAGTGGCATTCCCTGGTAACCAGGGTCAGGTAAGCTGAGCCTGGACAGTCAAACAGGGCCCGGTGGCCGGCATACATCCCCTCGAGCGGTCATTCATTCGCTCACCGCCCGCTGACTCACTTGTTCAAATGACACATTGCGTCTCTTGGCCCCTCTTGAGACTAGGAAGACCTTGGCCTCAGAGGCCTGCTGAAGGCCTGGCTGGAGTCCAGAGCCTCAGCCTTCTTCATGCCCTTCACTGGGCCTGGAGCTGGACCTGCCCAGATGTGGAACCTCCCAGTTTGGAAGCAACTTCTTGTATGAGGCTCTCTGTGGACAGGGACAGCTGAGACACAGAGGAGGTGCCCAGAGACCAGGGGTTTGGAGTCTGCAGCTGCAGATGTACTTAGTGCATGGTATAGGACCAGGAGGGGCCTGCTGGCACAACTGTGGCCACTAAACCAAAGGGACCCTCAGGCCAAGAAGGGGACACTGGCTTCTTATTGCAGGAAGCCAAGCGCAGGGACCCAGGCTGGCAGAAGGAGTGGCGCTTCCAAGCCACAGACCACCAATGTTTCCTGGACTCTGGCGCTCTTTATTCCTCTCTCCATGCCCTGCCGCCCCCTGCCCCTGCCCCCATTTGCTGCTGGTAAGTTCATTTTCCCAGTCTGGCTCCCGTGCAGAGAGGGCCTGGAGGCCGAGGTGGAAGGTAGCAGCGAGTTGGCCCGCGCTTGGCCCTCCTGCGGTTGCCGCTTCAGCACCAGACTGTCATACACCTGGTAGTTGGCATTGCCTCCCGGGTTCCGGCTGAGTGGCATGAAGGTGGGCGGGGGTGGAGGGTGCTCGGTAGCCTGGATGTCGGGCAGGAGGTGAGAGGGGCGGAGGAGCAGCGCTGAGCTGGGAGCCGGGGCCCGCTGGTCCGAGGCCTCGGCCAGTACCGTGAGGGAGGCGGAGGTGGCCACAGGGCGCCGCAAGGGCAGGATCTCAGCCCATTCGGCCGCCGGGTGCCGCACCTCGTGGGGATCGCGGGAGTAATCCAAGTGTCCCGTGGAGGGATGCAGGCTGCGGTTGGACTCGCTGTGAGCACAGCTGGGGAGGCTACGTCTGTGGGCCGGTGGGGTGTCGCGCTACCAGGCTTCGGGCCGGTAGACCCGAGGCACCAGAGCGGATGGAGGCTCAGAGCCCTCCAGACCCAGACTCCGCCATGGGCCCAGTTGCCGTCCTTTCGGCCCGCGAGCCCCTCGACCTGCATCTGGCCGCCCCCACCGGCACCCAGCCCCGGCGCCACCACCTGTGTGCCGGTGTGTCCCTCCACAGCTCCCTCCGACAAAAGGCCCGCCCCGCCACCACCCCGCCCCTCTGGCGTGTCACCGCGGCCGGGTGCGGGAGCGGGATCGAGGGCAGGGGCCGCTTCCCCGGGCCTGCCGGCCACCAGGGGCGGGGTCCTGAGCTCGGCGGGGGGGTGTGGGGGCAAGGGTGGCCTTGCCGGGGCTGAGGGGCCGTGGCGACTCAATGGTGGCTCCCGGTGGCTTCGGGCCGGCTGCTGTCGGGCAGGAGGGCCGGCCCGGGCTGCGGCCGGGCTGCGCCTAGCGCCGCGTGGGCGGGCAGGGCCGACGCCCAAGGGACCGCGGTTCCCGGGCCCTGAAGCCTCCGGGGCCACGTCCCTGTGAGCGACGTGCGGGATCTTGGGCGGGGCGCCAAGCGCCGAAGGGTTTGCTGGGTCACGGCCGCCCTGGGCTGGGAGGTGGTCGCCAAACCCTCCGCCGCCGCCCGATACCCGAGACCTCCGTTCCCCCTGCCTGGGCGGGCGAGGGGGCCCTGCCGGGGCGGGCTGGCCGCCAGGCTGGCGTTAAGGCGCCAGCGCCAGCGAAACTGGGCCTCAAGGGGCCGCCCGCGGCCCCCCGCCCCCGTCTACGGCCATACCACCCTGAACGCGCCCGATCTCGTCTGATCTCGGAAGCTAAGCAGGGTCGGGCCTGGTTAGTACTTGGATGGGAGACCGCCTGGGAATACCGGGTGCTGTAGGCTTTTTGCCTCCCGCTCCGCCCGCCTTCTCCTTTACTCGCCCGCGGCGGGGGCCGCCGGCTCCGCCCCCGCCGGGCCCCGCTGCAGGCCCCACCTCCTCAGGCCCCTCCCACCACGGCGCGCGCCGGCGGGGGCGCACCCCGCCGGCCCGGCCGGCCAGGCGGCCAGAAGGCGGCCCTGGAAGGCAGCCGCACCCCAGACGCTCCCGGGGTGGCTGGCCCGGACCCAGACTCCGCCGCGGGCCCACTGGCCGTCCTTTCGGCCCGCGAGCCCCTCGACCTGCACCTGGCCGCCGCCACCGGCGCCCAGCCCCGGCGCCGCCACCTGTGTGCGGGTGTGTCCCTCCACAGCTCCCTCCGACAAAAGGCCCGCCCCGCCACCACCCCGCCCCTCTGGCGTGTCACCGCGGCCGGGTGCGGGAGCGGGATCGAGGGCAGGGGCCGCTTCCCCGGGCCTGCCGGCCACCAGGGGCGGGGTCCTGAGCTCGGCGTGGGGGTGTGGGGGCAAGGGTGGCCTTGCCGGGGCTGAGGGGCCGTGGCGACTCAATGGTGGCTCCCGGTGGCTTCGGGCCGGCTGCTGTCGGGCAGGAGGGCCGGCCCGGGCTGCGGCCGGGCTGCGCCTAGCGCCGCGTGGGCGGGCAGGGCCGATGCCCAAGGGACCGCGGGCCCCGGGCCCTGAAGCCTCCGGGGCCACGTCCCTGTGAGCGACGTGCGGGATCTTGGGCGGGGCGCCAAGCGCCGAAGGGTTTGCTGGGTCACGGCCGCCCTGGGCTGGGAGGTGGTCGCCAAACCCTCCGCCACCGCCCGATACCCGAGACCTCCGTTCCCCCTGCCTGGGCGGGCGAGGGGGCCCTGCCGGGGCGGGCCGGCCGCCAGGCTGGCGTTAAGGCGCCAGCGCCAGCGAAACTGGGCCTCAAGAGGCAGCCGTCGGCCCCTGCCCCCGTCTACGGCCATACCACCCTGAACGCGCCCGATCTCGTCTGATCTCGGAAGCTAAGCAGGGTCGGGCCTGGTTAGTACTTGGATGGGAGACCGCCTGGGAATACCGGGTGCTGTAGGCTTTTTGCCTCCCGCTCCGCCCGCCTTCTCCTTTACTCGCCCGCGGCGGGGGGGCCGCCGGCTCCGCCCCCGCCGAGCCCCGCTGCAGGCAGTAGTCAAGGTGGTTTACCTGCCCGAGCAGGAAGCTTGGGCGATGGCAGAAGTGGGAAGAAACTCTTGAGCACAGGTTCTTGGGATCCACGGAGCAGCGCATGCACATGCGATGGGTGCCTACACAGCTGGCTTGCTTGTCTGTGGGGAAAGGCGAGATGGGTCAGGGCCTGGGTTCCTGAGGGGCTGAGAATCAAGGCAGGGATAGAAGAAAGGGGACAGGCCCACATCCCCTGAACCCACGCCGGCGCCCACTCACCTTTGTGGAAAATACGATTGAAAAGTGCCCGCAAGAATCTCTTCAGATGCCTCCAGAGTTGAGGGAAGAAGGGGAGGGGGGAGGCCGGGAGCAGGGTGAGCCCTGAAATCCAACCCTTGTCCGGTCACACCCCAGCAGCCCTCCCACCTCAGCCCCTTCAAGACCCCAGGGCTCCCCCAGCCGCGCTGCACAGATCCTGCCCTGACCATAGTCACCATGTTGATCCCCACGTTGAGCAAGATGAAGCTGACCGGGATCAGAAGAATTGAGTATCCTTGCTCCTGGCATTTCCTGGGGATGGGGCCAGTGAACGGCTCGGCTCGGTAGTAGTTTCGCTCACCCATGGCCGTTGGTCCCAGGACTGCCTGGGCCCTCTGCCCTCCAGTTTTAACTGGGAGCCAGACTGGGTCATAATGGGGCAGGTGGTGAGGTCACAGTGAGGGAGGGGGATGAAAAGGAGGGCCCAGAGTGGCATTCCCTGGTAACCAGGGTCAGGTAAGCTGAGCCTGGACAGTCAAACAGGGCCCGGTGGCCGGCATACATCCCCTCGAGCGGTCATTCATTCGCTCACCGCCCGCTGACTCACTTGTTCAAATGACACATTGCGTCTCTTGGCCCCTCTTGAGACTAGGAAGACCTTGGCCTCAGAGGCCTGCTGAAGGCCTGGCTGGAGTCCAGAGCCTCAGCCTTCTTCATGCCCTTCACTGGGCCTGGAGCTGGACCTGCCCAGATGTGGAACCTCCCAGTTTGGAAGCAACTTCTTGTATGAGGCTCTCTGTGGACAGGGACAGCTGAGACACAGAGGAGGTGCCCAGAGACCAGGGGTTTGGAGTCTGCAGCTGCAGATGTACTTAGTGCATGGTATAGGACCAGGAGGGGCCTGCTGGCAGAGCTGTGGCCACTAAACCAAAGGGACCCTCAGGCCAAGAAGGGGACACTGGCTTCTTATTGCAGGAAGCCAAGCGCAGGGACCCAGGCTGGCAGAAGGAGTGGCGCTTCCAAGCCACAGACCACCAATGTTTCCTGGACTCTGGCGCTCTTTATTCCTCTCTCCATGCCCTGCCGCCCCCTGCCCCTGCCCCCATTTGCTGCTGGTAAGTTCATTTTCCCAGTCTGGCTCCCGTGCAGAGAGGGCCTGGAGGCCGAGGTGGAAGGTAGCAGCGAGTTGGCCCGCGCTTGGCCCTCCTGCGGTTGCCGCTTCAGCACCAGACTGTCATACACCTGGTAGTTGGCATTGCCTCCCGGGTTCCGGCTGAGTGGCATGAAGGTGGGCGGGGGTGG
Source organism: Pseudorca crassidens (assembly GCF_039906515.1). Taxonomy (NCBI): domain Eukaryota; kingdom Metazoa; phylum Chordata; class Mammalia; order Artiodactyla; family Delphinidae; genus Pseudorca; species Pseudorca crassidens. The sequence continues at coordinate 25,339,036 of NC_090314.1, forward strand.
AGGGTGCTCGGTAGCCTGGATGTCGGGCAGGAGGTGAGAGGGGCGGAGGAGCAGCGCTGAGCTGGGAGCCGGGGCCCGCTGGTCCGAGGCCTCGGCCAGTACCGTGAGGGAGGCGGAGGTGGCCACAGGGCGCCGCAAGGGCAGGATCTCAGCCCATTCGGCCGCCGGGTGCCGCACCTCGTGGGGATCGCGGGAGTAATCCAAGTGTCCCGTGGAGGGATGCAGGCTGCGGTTGGACTCGCTGTGAGCACAGCTGGGGAGGCTACGTCTGTGGGCCGGTGGGGTGTCGCGCTACCAGGCTTCGGGCCGGTAGACCCGAGGCACCAGAGCGGATGGAGGCTCAGAGCCCTCCAGACCCAGACTCCGCCATGGGCCCAGTTGCCGTCCTTTCGGCCCGCGAGCCCCTCGACCTGCATCTGGCCGCCCCCACCGGCACCCAGCCCCGGCGCCACCACCTGTGTGCCGGTGTGTCCCTCCACAGCTCCCTCCGACAAAAGGCCCGCCCCGCCACCACCCCGCCCCTCTGGCGTGTCACCGCGGCCGGGTGCGGGAGCGGGATCGAGGGCAGGGGCCGCTTCCCCGGGCCTGCCGGCCACCAGGGGCGGGGTCCTGAGCTCGGCGGGGGGGTGTGGGGGCAAGGGTGGCCTTGCCGGGGCTGAGGGGCCGTGGCGACTCAATGGTGGCTCCCGGTGGCTTCGGGCCGGCTGCTGTCGGGCAGGAGGGCCGGCCCGGGCTGCGGCCGGGCTGCGCCTAGCGCCGCGTGGGCGGGCAGGGCCGACGCCCAAGGGACCGCGGTTCCCGGGCCCTGAAGCCTCCGGGGCCACGTCCCTGTGAGCGACGTGCGGGATCTTGGGCGGGGCGCCAAGCGCCGAAGGGTTTGCTGGGTCACGGCCGCCCTGGGCTGGGAGGTGGTCGCCAAACCCTCCGCCGCCGCCCGATACCCGAGACCTCCGTTCCCCCTGCCTGGGCGGGCGAGGGGGCCCTGCCGGGGCGGGCCGGCCGCCAGGCTGGCGTTAAGGCGCCAGCGCCAGCGAAACTGGGCCTCAAGGGGCCGCCCGCGGCCCCCCGCCCCCGTCTACGGCCATACCACCCTGAACGCGCCCGATCTCGTCTGATCTCGGAAGCTAAGCAGGGTCGGGCCTGGTTAGTACTTGGATGGGAGACCGCCTGGGAATACCGGGTGCTGTAGGCTTTTTGCCTCCCGCTCCGCCCGCCTTCTCCTTTACTCGCCCGCGGCGGGGCCGCCGGCTCCGCCCCCGCCGGGCCCCGCTGCAGGCCCCACCTCCTCAGGCCCCTCCCACCACGGCGCGCGCCGGCGGGGGCGCACCCCGCCGGCCCGGCCGGCCAGGCGGCCAGAAGGCGGCCCTGGAAGGCAGCCGCACCCCAGACGCTCCCGGGGTGGCTGGCCCGGACCCAGACTCCGCCGCGGGCCCACTGGCCGTCCTTTCGGCCCGCGAGCCCCTCGACCTGCACCTGGCCGCCGCCACCGGCGCCCAGCCCCGGCGCCGCCACCTGTGTGCGGGTGTGTCCCTCCACAGCTCCCTCCGACAAAAGGCCCGCCCCGCCACCACCCCGCCCCTCTGGCGTGTCACCGCGGCCGGGTGCGGGAGCGGGATCGAGGGCAGGGGCCGCTTCCCCGGGCCTGCCGGCCACCAGGGGCGGGGTCCTGAGCTCGGCGTGGGGGTGTGGGGCAAGGGTGGCCTTGCCGGGGCTGAGGGGCCGTGGCGACTCAATGGTGGCTCCCGGTGGCTTCGGGCCGGCTGCTGTCGGGCAGGAGGGCCGGCCCGGGCTGCGGCCGGGCTGCGCCTAGCGCCGCGTGGGCGGGCAGGGCCGATGCCCAAGGGACCGCGGGCCCCGGGCCCTGAAGCCTCCGGGGCCACGTCCCTGTGAGCGACGTGCGGGATCTTGGGCGGGGCGCCAAGCGCCGAAGGGTTTGCTGGGTCACGGCCGCCCTGGGCTGGGAGGTGGTCGCCAAACCCTCCGCCACCGCCCGATACCCGAGACCTCCGTTCCCCCTGCCTGGGCGGGCGAGGGGGCCCTGCCGGGGCGGGCCGGCCGCCAGGCTGGCGTTAAGGCGCCAGCGCCAGCGAAACTGGGCCTCAAGAGGCAGCCGTCGGCCCCTGCCCCCGTCTACGGCCATACCACCCTGAACGCGCCCGATCTCGTCTGATCTCGGAAGCTAAGCAGGGTCGGGCCTGGTTAGTACTTGGATGGGAGACCGCCTGGGAATACCGGGTGCTGTAGGCTTTTTGCCTCCCGCTCCGCCCGCCTTCTCCTTTACTCGCCCGCGGCGGGGGGGGCCGCCGGCTCCGCCCCCGCCGAGCCCCGCTGCAGGCAGTAGTCAAGGTGGTTTACCTGCCCGAGCAGGAAGCTTGGGCGATGGCAGAAGTGGGAAGAAACTCTTGAGCACAGGTTCTTGGGATCCACGGAGCAGCGCATGCACATGCGATGGGTGCCTACACAGCTGGCTTGCTTGTCTGTGGGGAAAGGCGAGATGGGTCAGGGCCTGGGTTCCTGAGGGGCTGAGAATCAAGGCAGGGATAGAAGAAAGGGGACAGGCCCACATCCCCTGAACCCACGCCGGCGCCCACTCACCTTTGTGGAAAATACGATTGAAAAGTGCCCGCAAGAATCTCTTCAGATGCCTCCAGAGTTGAGGGAAGAAGGGGAGGGGGAGGCCGGGAGCAGGGTGAGCCCTGAAATCCAACCCTTGTCCGGTCACACCCCAGCAGCCCTCCCACCTCAGCCCCTTCAAGACCCCAGGGCTCCCCCAGCCGCGCTGCACAGATCCTGCCCTGACCATAGTCACCATGTTGATCCCCACGTTGAGCAAGATGAAGCTGACCGGGATCAGAAGAATTGAGTATCCTTGCTCCTGGCATTTCCTGGGGATGGGGCCAGTGAACGGCTCGGCTCGGTAGTAGTTTCGCTCACCCATGGCCGTTGGTCCCAGGACTGCCTGGGCCCTCTGCCCTCCAGTTTTAACTGGGAGCCAGACTGGGTCATAATGGGGCAGGTGGTGAGGTCACACAGTGAGGGAGGGGGATGAAAAGGAGGGCCCAGAGTGGCATTCCCTGGTAACCAGGGTCAGGTAAGCTGAGCCTGGACAGTCAAACAGGGCCCGGTGGCCGGCATACATCCCCTCGAGCGGTCATTCATTCGCTCACCGCCCGCTGACTCACTTGTTCAAATGACACATTGCGTCTCTTGGCCCCTCTTGAGACTAGGAAGACCTTGGCCTCAGAGGCCTGCTGAAGGCCTGGCTGGAGTCCAGAGCCTCAGCCTTCTTCATGCCCTTCACTGGGCCTGGAGCTGGACCTGCCCAGATGTGGAACCTCCCAGTTTGGAAGCAACTTCTTGTATGAGGCTCTCTGTGGACAGGGACAGCTGAGACACAGAGGAGGTGCCCAGAGACCAGGGGTTTGGAGTCTGCAGCTGCAGATGTACTTAGTGCATGGTATAGGACCAGGAGGGGCCTGCTGGCACAACTGTGGCCACTAAACCAAAGGGACCCTCAGGCCAAGAAGGGGACACTGGCTTCTTATTGCAGGAAGCCAAGCGCAGGGACCCAGGCTGGCAGAAGGAGTGGCGCTTCCAAGCCACAGACCACCAATGTTTCCTGGACTCTGGCGCTCTTTATTCCTCTCTCCATGCCCTGCCGCCCCCTGCCCCTGCCCCCATTTGCTGCTGGTAAGTTCATTTTCCCAGTCTGGCTCCCGTGCAGAGAGGGCCTGGAGGCCGAGGTGGAAGGTAGCAGCGAGTTGGCCCGCGCTGGCCTCCTGCGGTTGCCGCTTCAGCACCAGACTGTCATACACCTGGTAGTTGGCATTGCCTCCCGGGTTCCGGCTGAGTGGCATGAAGGTGGGCGGGGGTGGAGGGTGCTCGGTAGCCTGGATGTCGGGCAGGAGGTGAGAGGGGCGGAGGAGCAGCGCTGAGCTGGGAGCCGGGGCCCGCTGGTCCGAGCCTCGGCCAGTACCGTGAGGGAGGCGGAGGTGGCCACAGGGCGCCGCAAGGGCAGGATCTCAGCCCATCGGCCGCCGGGTGCCGCACCTCGTGGGGATCGCGGGAGTAATCCAAGTGTCCCGTGGAGGGATGCAGGCTGCGGTTGGACTCGCTGTGAGCACAGCTGGGAGGCTACGTCTGTGGGCCGGTGGGGTGTCGCGCTACAGGCTTCGGGCCGGTAGACCCGAGGCACCAGAGCGGATGGAGGCTCAGAGCCCTCCAGACCCAGACTCCGCCATGGGCCCAGTTGCCGTCCTTTCGGCCCGCGAGCCCCTCGACCTGCATCTGGCCGCCCCCACCGGCACCCAGCCCCGGCGCCACCACCTGTGTGCCGGTGTGTCCCCTCCACAGCTCCCTCCGACAAAAGGCCCGCCCCGCCACCACCCGCCCCTCTGGCGTGTCACCGCGGCCGGGTGCGGGAGCGGGATCGAGGGCAGGGGCCGCTTCCCCGGGCCTGCCGGCCACCAGGGGCGGGGTCCTGAGCTCGGCGGGGGGGTGTGGGGCAAGGGTGGCCTTGCCGGGGCTGAGGGGCCGTGGCGACTCAATGGTGGCTCCCGGTGGCTTCGGGCCGGCTGCTGTCGGGCAGGAGGGCCGGCCCGGGCTGCGGCCGGGCTGACGCCTAGCGCCGCGTGGGCGGGCAGGGCCGACGCCCAAGGACCGCGGTTCCCGGGCCCTGAAGCCTCCGGGGCCACGTCCCTGTGAGCGACGTGCGGGATCTTGGGCGGGGCGCCAAGCGCCGAAGGGTTTGCTGGGTCACGGCCGCCCTGGCTGGGAGGTGGTCGCCAAACCCTCCGCCGCCGGCCCGATACCCGAGACCTCCGTTCCCCCTGCCTGGGCGGGCGAGGGGCCCTGCCGGGGCGGGCTGGCCGCCAGGCTGGCGTTAAGGCGCCAGCGCAGCGAAACTGGGCCCTCAAGGGGCCGCCCCGCGGCCCCCCGCCCCCGTCTACGGCCATACCACCCTGAACGCGCCCGATCTCGTCTGATCTCGGAAGCTAGCAGGGTCGGGCCTGGTTAGTACTTGGATGGGAGACCGCCTGGGAATACCGGGTGCTGTAGGCTTTTTGCCTCCCGCTCCGCCCGCCTTCTCCTTTACTCGCCCGCGGCGGGGGCCGCCGGCCTCCGCCCCGCCGGGCCCCGCTGCAGGCCCACCTCCTCAGGCCCCTCCCACCACGGCGCGCGCCGGCGGGGGCGCACCCCGCCGGCCCGGCCGGCCAGGCGGCCAGAAGGCGGCCCTGGAAGGCAGCCGCACCCCAGACGCTCCCGGGTGGCTGGCCCGGACCCAGACTCCGCCGCGGGCCCACTGGCCGTCCTTTCGGCCCGCGAGCCCCTCGACCTGCACCTGGCCGCCGCCACCGGCGCCCAGCCCCGGCGCCGCCACCTGTGTGCGGGTGTGTCCCTCCACAGCTCCCTCCGACAAAAGGCCCGCCCCGCCACCACCCCGCCCCTCTGGCGTGTCACCGCGGCCGGGGTGCGGAGCGGGATCGAGGGCAGGGGCCGCTTCCCCGGGCCTGCCGGCCATCCAGGGGCGGGGTCCTGAGCTCGGCGTGGGGGGTGTGGGGGCAAGGGTGGCCTTGCCGGGGCTGAGGGGCCGTGGCGACTCAATGGTGGCTCCCGGTGGCTTCGGGCCGGCTGCTGTCGGGCAGGAGGGCCGGCCCGGGCTGCGGCCGGGCTGCGCCTAGCGCCGCGTGGGCGGGCAGGGCCGATGCCCAAGGGACCGCGGGCCCCGGGCCCTGAGCCTCCGGGGCCACGTCCCTGTGAGCGACGTGCGGGATCTTGGGGCGGGGCGCCAAGCGCCGAAGGGGTTTGCTGGGTCACGGCCGCCCTGGGCTGGGAGTTGGTCGCCAAACCCTCCGCCACCGCCCGATACCCGAGACCTCCGTTCCCCCTGCCTGGGCGGGCGAGGGGGCCCTGCCGGGGCGGGCCGGCCGCCAGGCTGGCGTTAAGGCGCCAGCGCCAGCGAAACTGGGCCTCAAGAGGCAGCCGTCGGCCCCTGCCCCGTCTACGGCCATA